>NC_133659.1:80980065-81280611 GCF_037893015.1 Macrotis lagotis
GGACTGGGGAATTGCCTCACTGGATCTTTCTGTGGGTTCTATCTCTCAAAAATTTAGTTAGAGCCATAATTTTAAACTTTTTGGAATATTTTTGAGAATATTCCAGAGTATTCTAGAAAGGCTGTTCTCATGCTGCCATCTTGGCTCTGCCTCCCAATTAATTCCCTTTAAGATGTCAAATTTATCAACTACTTGCTATGTGCTCAACATTATACTAAGGCAAAATCATGATCCCTGCCCTCAAGGAGTTCACATTCTAATCTGAGAAATAATATATAACTCAATGTGCATATAAGATATATATGGTAGAAGGTATTCTCAGAGAAAGATTGCTCACCCAGTGACATGCCACTTGTGCTAGCCTTGTCTGGGATTTCAAAAAACAGAGATATAGTTACAGTTACCTCTAAACTAACAACAGAAATTATTGACTTCTAAAAAAAGAGTATTACTCATTCCCACTAAAAGATACAAAGATTGACATGCTCCTACCTTGTCACCAGCATGGGAAATAAAAAGGTTAAAACCCAGTTATTTGGCTCTGTTAACTGCAGGGAAAGTTATATTAGAAACAAGTCTGACAGAGTGCTCTCTGTGGGGGGGAGGGGGGGAGGGGGGGAGGGAAGCAAGATTGGGGGAAAATGTAAAACTCAAATAATATCTTTAATAAAAATAAATTTAAAAGAAAAAAAAGAAACAAGTCTGAAAGTTATATCAGAAACAAGTAGCAGTTTGAGACAGTTAAAGGTGGATCATTTTTTTGTAATAAGGTAGACAAAGAGAATTGGAATTTGGTATGAATAAGTCAACATAGATCAAGAGTTCTTAACCTTTGTTGTGTGTGTTGTGTGTGTGTTTGTGTGTGTGTGTGTGTGTGTGTGTTTATTGAGCCCTATGGACCCCTGCTCTGAATAATGCTTTCAAGTCCATAAAGTAAGAAACAGCATGAAGGAAAAATGGACATTTGCAAAAGAAACCAATTATAGGCAGCTTGGCTATAAATTATATTTGTGTTCTCAAAAAGCACTGTACTATGCAAAATTGCACAATTAAAACCACAGAGCTCATGAGGAAAACGGGATTAGGGGTACAATGTTCAGAAACCTCATCAGTGCCACAATGGAAAAAAAAAGATAAGAGCCTAATAAAAATGAACCACATTTTTATACATACCATATAGATAAGAAATACATAAATCCTATAATTGGTTGGTTGGTTGGTTTTTGTCCTTTTTTTATCAAGGAAGACCAAAATGATATCACTATGTTTGAGACAAATTATGGTGTCTCCGACTGTGGCTGATCAGACCAATAGGATTCTTAATGCTCTTCCACAGGTCAGCCACAAATAATCCATATGAACACCTGGTGTTATTCTAAATTTACATGTCACATTTCCTTTGAGCTGCTTCAATTCCACTTTCCTCATAGAGCACAGCACCCTCAAGGTTCTGCCATATTGCCTGGTCCTGTACCAGTTTCTCCCACTCTGTAGTGTTAATTCTAAAGTTCTTCAACAAGACCTTCAGGTTGTCTTCATCTCGCTTCTTCTGACCCCCTTCTGAATGCTTGGCCTGGGTGAGTTCTCCATAAGGCAGTTTTTTTTTTTTGGCAAGCATACATCTGGCATTCTAACATGTCCAGCCCATTGTAGTTGCACTCTCTGAAGTAATGTTGGAATACTAGACAGTTTAGCTCAAGAAAAGACCTCAGTGTCTGGGATCTTCTCCTGTCAGATCTTCAGAATTTTCCTAAGAAAATTTAAATGGAAGTGATTCAGTTTCTTGACCTGGAGCTGGTACATTGTCCAGGTTTCACATGCATACACAAATGAGGTCAGCACAACTACTCTGTAGACCTTCAGTTTGGTAGTTAGTTTAATACTTCGTCTCTCCCATCATTCTTTCGGAGCCTCCCAAATACTGAGCTAGCTCTGGCAATGCAAATATCAACCTCATTGCCAATATGTACCTCCCTGGAAAGGATACTTCCAAGATTCCAGTTAAGATCTACAAGGTGGGGAGTCCATTGCTCATACAAACACTGACTGAAATTTTCCAGATTGTATATTCCATTGCCCATCTCTATAAAAGTAAAAGGAATAGATTGTTCTGTGACAATCATAGGGGTGTTTCTCTTTTAATCATTGCTGGGAAGATTCTTGCCAGAGTCCTTCTCAATAGGCTGATCCTTCACCTGGAAGTTGGTCACTTCCCTTAGAGCCAGTGTGGCTTCAAAAAGTGTCGAGGAACAGTTGATATGGTCAAGGAACAGTTGATATGGTGTTTCCTGCCTGACAACTCCAGGAAAAATACCAGGAACAGAATAGAGATCTGTGCAACATTTGTAGATCTGAACAAGGTCTTTGATACTGTCAGTCATGAGAGCTTATGGACAATTATGTCAAAATTTGGTTGCCCAGAGAAGTTCATCAGTATTGTATATCACTTTCATGATGGCATGCTTGCCTGGGTTCTGGATAGTAGACAATGCTCTTGAGATTTCCCAATCAACAATGTAGTGAAACAAGGATGTGTCCTTGCTCCCATACTTTTTAGCATGATGTTTTCAGCCATGTTATTGAATGCCTTCACTGAGGATGAACATGTTCTCAAGGTCAGCAACTGCACTGATGGCAAATTCTTCAACTTGAAAAGGCTACAAGTCAAGACCAAAGTAGAGGGAGTGTTGGTACATGATCTTCTGTTTGCAGATGAAGGTGCTCTCGATGCTGTCTCTGAAGCTGGGATGCAACAAAATATGGATTGATTCTCCACTGCTTGTGCTAATTTTGGTCTAATAATTAACACCAAGAAAACACAGGTGCTCCATCAGCCAGCACCACACCATCCGTATGTGGAACCATTGATTATAGCAAATGGAGAAGTTTTGAGTTCTGTGGAAAAGTTCACTTACCTTGGCAAATACTACAATAGATAGCTCCTGATTCCTCAACCTTAGCCTCTTATTTGACTGTTGTCACTGAGGTTGGGCAGTGACTCAGATCTTTAAGAGGGTTGCCCTCCAACACTTTAAGATCTCTTGCAATTCTAAATCTATGATCTTCTAATCCTTTGATTGGGGGATGGCTGACAGGTGTTCTAGAATATTATTGTGCCGTGAAAAATGACAAATATGAGGAATTCATAGAAATATTGGTATTCTAATGTAAAATGATACAGTGCAAATAAAGTAGAATTAGAACAATGTATATACCTCAATCATAATAACAAAAATAACAGTGCTCAGATCAGATAATATAACGAATGTTTGTTCCAGTTGAAAGAACCAGGATTACTGTATATTATATATAAAATGAATACAATAATGTAAAGAACAAGTAACCTGTAAGGTAATAGATAAAATACAAAAACCAGGGGTAAAATACACTATTTTCCTCTCTGTTAGAAGAATATGTTACCAGTCACAATTTTTGTGAATCATTCTATCAAAAACAATGATTAAAGGGTGGCTAGGTGACACAGTAGATAGAGCACCAGCCTGGAGTCAGAAGGACCTAAGTTCAAATTTGACCTTAGACACTTAATAATTACCTAACTGTGTGGCCTTGGGCAAACCACTTTGCCCTGCAAAAACCTAACAAAAAAAAAGCCAAAAACAAAAAAGAAACCAAAAAAACCAAAAAAAAACTCCAATGATTAATCACATTAGAAATGGCAAAAACACCATCTCTTTGCCTTCATGAAGCTTACATTCTAATGGTGTAGACAACATGTAAATACTATATGTATACAAGAGATACATAAGGCATGTGGAAGAAGGTTGTTGTTTGTCCATTTTTGAAGAGGCCCAGTGACATCATGGGATGTCTTGACTGGCATTTGAACTGGATTTAAATGAGGCGGTGTTGCACAAAGTCATCAGCTTCATTCTTATTTCCTGAGTCTTTGAAGCTCTAAACTACCTAAAGTACCTGATTTAGCTATCTTCATGGCCATTGGAACTCATTGCTCCTGGCTGCCCTTTCCATCTGGGGAAGTCTTCAAACACTTGGAGTACACATTCCCCTAACTCACTGATGCGTTTGTGGCCTGTCAGTTACCCTCAACTTGATTTAGTCCATCTGTCAAGTTGTTTTACCATGGGGCAGCCACTGATCATTCTACAGTTTCTTGGAACCACAAGTGAGAGTTGGGTGAAAGGTGGAGGAGTAGCTTTGAAAAGGGTTCAGTTAGGGGGCAGCTAGGTGGTGCAGTGGATAGAACATGGACCCTGGAGTCAGGAGTATCTGAGTTTAAATCCAGCCTCAGACACTTAATCATTACCTAGCTGTGTGACCATGGGCAAATTACTTAATCCCATTGCCTTGTAAAAACAAACAAAAAGAAAAGGGTTCAGCTAGTCCTTATATTAGAGATGCTTGTCCTCCATCAACACCTCATATGCCTTCCATTGAAGAAGGAGATTGCTTGATGGCACACTGGATAATGCCTGGCATCACAGAAGCCAGAAATTCAAATCCAGCCTCAAATTTTTACTAGCAGTATGATCCTGGACAAGTCGTTTAACCTTTTTTTTTTCAATCTCAGTTTCCACATCTGTAAAATGGAATCATAGGATTGTTGTGGGGAACCAAATGAGTTAATATTTATAAAGAACATTGTAAAGTTAGGGTGAAAGTACCCAAATAACCTTTGTTGAGCTTAATCTCAGTGGAAAGGAATTAGGAACTGGGATACCTGGAAAAATCTCCTGAAGAAAGTAGTATTGGGCTAAATTTCAAAGGAAGTCAGGAAATCTAGAAGATGAAGAGGAAGGGAGAAGAATGGGGAGATACCCAAGGTACAGGCAGAGAGTATAAGAAACTACATGTACTTGAGAGTAAAGCAAAAATCTGGAAAGGCTGGAAGGAACCAGATAATGAAGGTGTTAAAAGCCCAGAGAATGTTATATTTGATTCTACAGGCAATGGGCAGTCACTGGGGTTTATGGAGTAGGAAGGATTATATGAGTAAAGGTATACTTTAAGAAGTCACATTGGGAACTGATTAAAGGATGAATTGGAGTGGAGAAAGAGGTGAGATATGGAAACCAGTTATTCTATTAAGAGCAATGGGAGAGGGGTAGTGGATAGAGCACCAACCTTGGAGTCAGAAGGACCTGAGTTCAAATCCAGCCTCAGACACTTAAGAATTACCTAGCGGTGTGACTGTGGGTAAGTCACTTAATCTCAGGAAACATTTTGGTAAAATACTAAATATACAAGGTGAGGAAGAGTAAGAAGTTGAGTATGACACTGAAATTGTGAGCCTGGGTGACTGAGAGGATGGTGGCATTCTTAACAGTGGTTGGGAAGGAGAAATGTTATAGTGAAAAAATGATTAGTGATATTTTGAACATGTTGAATTTGAGATGCATATGGGACATTCACTTTAACATGTCCAAACAGACAATTGTGATTTGATATTCTCTGGAGAGAAATTAGTGTTGAAAAATATATGTTGAGGAAATATCTGCATAGAATTGATACATGAAACATACAAATTGATAAGATCACCAAGCAAGATAATATAATGGGCCTGCAAACTATGACCGAAAGGCCAAATTTGGTTCACCACCTGATTTGTAGGGCCCTTGAGATGAATGGTTTTTACCCTTTAAATGGCTCTTTAAAAAAACAAGAATGAGATTTTATTAAATATGAAAATTGCATGGAATTCCAAATTTAAATATTTGTAATATTGTAATAATTTAATTTGTGTCTTTTGAAGTCTTCCAAGAAGGAAAATGAAACTGGGAGAAGTGGGGAGAAGTTGGGGTTGATTAGGAATGAAAAAAAACTCCGAAGGATGCCATTTCTAACTAAATTATGTTACATATTTATTAAATTATTTTTCAAGTCTTGTGTCTAGGATAGTGTTGAAGAGCAAAATACATTATTTATTCATCAAAATGCCATATGAAACAAGTAAATAGAAATGTAAATCACTCTCAGAGATAGTGACACTTTTTTCCTCAATTTTTTTTTTGCAATCATCACAAAATCTTTATTCAAGGACTTCTGTATTTAAGTATTCTACACTCCAGATTAATTTATTTCTTGTTTTTGATCAGTCATACAATTCTGCATAGGGGTATCTCCAAATCTAGTTTTTTTAACTTCTTTCTTTCTCCCTTCCTCTTCCTCCTCATTTCTTTTCTTTTTTATTGTATTTTGTTGTCTTTCCTTTTCTTTTCTTTTTCCTTTCTTTTCTTCTCTTTCTTCTACTTCTTTTTATAACATTCATTATTTTATTTTATTTTATTTTTGATCTTTTTAAATTTATTTTTTAAAATTTATTTTCATCCATATGCACATGTATATTTTTAAGTTACAAAATTTCCTTTCACCCTCCCTTCCCACATCCCCTCTGTGGCAAACAGTCAGGTTAGCATTGTAGATATATATATTTTTGATAAATGTTTACAAATTAGATATTTTTGGTATGATGAATTAAGATTAAGGGAAAGATGTATAATAGATAATTTTTATAAAGTATTCATCAGATTCTGAAGGGTTGGTTTTTTTGTATGTGTGTATGTTTTGTTTTGTTTTTATTCCTGTGGGAGGGAGTAACATAGTCCATAGCCAGTCTAAAACAGTTGTCCTAGCTCTTTGAACTGCTGAGGGGAGCTGCTTCCATCAAGGTTGTTCATCTTACAATTTTATTTTTAAACAAAAACCTTTGATTTATTTATTTAAATTTTCTTTAATGTATTTACACATTACTCAAATATTCTTGTTTAAGAGTAAACATAATGCCCCCTTCCCTGGCAAAAAATATAGAACCTTATGAGAAATAAAGTAAAAGAGAGAGAAACAATGTGTTTCAGTCTGTGTTCTCATACCATTAGCTTTGTCTCTGATGGATCACATTCTTTATCATAAGCCCATCTCAGAAGTTACTTCTATATTTTTCCACGGTTGCTGTTGCTGATTGTAATTCCCTCCATCCATTCCTCCCCACTACCATCTATTATATTTTCTCTCTTCTTTTACTCTGTCCCTCTTCAAAAAAATGCTGTGGGGAAGCCAAGTGGCACAACAGACAGAGCACAGGCCCTGGGGCCAAGAGGCCCCAAGCCTACATCCCACCCCAGAGACCCAGCAACCACCCAGTCAAGGGGTCCCAGACAGGTCACCCAATCCCACCACCTTGCAAAAAGTAAAAAAGAAAATGTGTTATATCTGACTATCCTGTCCTATGATCTACCCTCCCCTTTATCACCCACATCCCCCCTCCCCCATCCCCCTTCTCTCCTTTCTATTGAGTGTGTATGCTGCTTCCTCTCTGAGCCATTTCTGATCCCCCCCCTTGCCTTCCCCCTTCCATACCATTACAAAAGCTACATGAAATATCTTTTATATGAAATATCTTAGCCTATTCTACCTCTCCTTTCTCTTACTTCCAGTTTATTTCCCTTTCACCCATTGACTCCATTTTTACAATATAGTATACCTTTAAATTTGGATCTCTCCTATGCCTCTTCAGTAAAAGTTCCTAGGAGAAGCTAGTTGGCACTGTGGATAGAGCACCAGCCCTGGAGTCAGGAGGACCTGAGTTCAAATCCGGATTCAGACAATTAATAATTACCTAGCTGTGCGATCTTGGGTAAGTCACTTAGCCTCCTTGCCTTAAATTAAAAAAAAAAACTCCTTCTACCAGCTCTAATAAATGAGAAGTTTCATATGAGTATTATCAGTATTACTTCCCATGAGGAATACATTCAATTCATCATCATTAAGTCCCTCATAATTTACCCTTCTCCTCCACTCTCTATGCTTCATCTGAGTCCTGTACTTGAAGGTCAAACTTTCTGTTCAGCTCTGGTCATTCAAAAGAGCAGGAGAGCAATCAGAGCCTCATATACTGAGGTCCTTGTGGGTGGTGTCCCAATAATACTCAAATACTGCACTTTATATACTCAAATTATATACTCAAATTTGAATACTCAAATACTCAAAATACTCAAAATACTCAAAAGCTCAGGAAGCTCCCGAAAACCAGGGCATAGGCTGGGGAAATGAGTAAACAGAAAAAAAGGACCCTGACCATAGACAATTACTTTTCCATCTTTTCCCTTGGAAAAGGATGTTTGGTTGTTATTGGGTAGTTGATTCTCAGTTCATTCCAAGTTCTTTTACCTTCCAGAATATTATATTTCAAGCCCTATGAGCCCTTAAGGTAATTCTGTTAAATCCTGTGTGAGCCTGACTGCAGTTCCATGATATTTGAATTGTGTCCTTCTGGCTGCTTGTAATATTTTCTCTTTGACTTAGGAGTTCTGGAACTTGGCTATAGTATTCCTGGGGGCTGGGTTTTTTATTTTTTGGATCTCTTTCCATGGGAGATTGGTGGATTCTCTCAGTTTCTATTTTACCCTCTGTTTCTAGGATATCAGGGAAATTTTCCTCTAGAAATTCTTTAAAAATGAGGTCAAGGGGGTGGCTAGGTGGTACAGCGGATAGAGCACTGGCCCTGAGTATTCAGGAGTACCTGAATTCAAATCCACCTCAGACACTTAATAATTACCTAGCTGTGTGGCCTTGGGCAGGCTACTTAACCCCATTGCCTTGCAAAAACCTTAAAAAAAATGAAAAAGAAAAAATTGAGGTCAAGGCTCTTTTCCTGCCCATAACTTTCAGGTAGCCCAATAATTTTTAAATTATCTTTCCTGTATCTGTTTTCCAGATCAGTTGGTTTTCAATGAGATATTTCACATTTTCTCTTTGTTTTTCATTCTTTGGTGTTGAATTATTGTGTCTTGATTTCTCGCAAAGTCATCAGCTTCCTTTAGCTCCATTCTACATTTCAAAGATTTATTTTCCTCAGAGCTTTCTTATTCCCTTTTCCATCTGGTCAATTCTGCTTTTTAAAGCATTCTTCTCCTTAATAACTTTTGAACTCTTCTATCCATTTGACCTAAGCTGGTTTTTACCATGTCATTTTCTTCAGCAGTATTTTGGATCTCCTTGACTAAGCTGCCAACTTAATTTTCATGTTTTTCCTGCATCTCTCTCATTTTTTCCCCCAATTTTCCTTCTATCTCCCTTACTTGATTTTCAAAATCTTTTTTGAGCTCTGTCATAGCCTGAGCCCAACTTTTATATTTCTTGGAGTTTTTAGATGCAGAAGCTTTGACTTTCTCATCTTCAGATAGTGTGTTTTGGTCCTCCATAGGACCAAAGTAATTGTCTATGATCAGGTTCCTTTTTGTTCTGTTTACTCATTTCCCCAGCCTATGCCCTGGTTTGGGGGTCCTGAGCTTTTGAGTATTATTGGGACACCACTCACAAGGACCTCAGTATGTGAGTCTCTGACTGCTCTCCTGCTCTGTTGAATGACCTTAAGTGCACCTCTCTACCTGGGGCTGTGAGGGGGGGGTCCCTGCTCTGATAGATAGGGGAGGCCTAGATTGTGACCAAGGTCTGAATGTGGTCAAAGCCCCAGAGTCCTGTTCCAGGGATAGAGGAGACCTTGGCAGTCTCCCTCCACTCCCTTACCTTCCATAGGCTGAACACTCAAGGTGCAGCTGCTGGTTGGCTCCTGCTGGCAGGTCCATGGGCTTGCTTCCATTTCCTGGGATCTAGGCTGCACTGAGGGCTGTGGCTGCTCTGAGCAGGGCATTGTGTTTGCTCTGGCAGAGGTCTCCCTGCTGATCTTCCAAGTTGTGCTTGGTGCTCCCTGGAGTAGCAGGTGAGGAAACTGCTTCTGCTGCCAGGAGCCAGCACTCCCAGATACCCTGGGGCTGTTCCCAGGAGACTGAAGTTCCTCCACTCCAGAGCTGCTACCCCTCCAACCCAGTGGAACAGAGCCTTCCCACTATTTTTCAGGTTACTTTGGGCTGGAGGATTGCCTCACTGGATCTTTCTGTGGGTTCTGTCTCTCGAAAATTTAGTTAGAGTTATAGTTTTTGAAATATTTTGGAGAGAGCACCTAAGAGAGGATGAGCTGCTGCCATCTTGGCTCTGATCCCCCCCCCCCCATTTCCCCCCCATTCTCTTTTACTTCTTCAAAGAGAGAGAGAGAGAGAGAGAGAGAGAGAGAGAGAGAGAGAGAGAGAGAGAGAGAATGGAGAGGTATTGATATGGAGCTGTTGGGTCTCTGCAGGCATCTTAAAACAGAATTAAGACCATAGCTAATGTTTGTGATTGCCTCTTCAAGAATAAAAGAAGTTTCAAAAAGATCTACTTTTCCCTTAATTTCTTTTTTCTGTGCCTGTCCAGTAAAAGGTACTGCTATATACTCTTCTTTCTTTACTTATCTGTTTCTTTTATCCTTATTTTGCTTCTTCAAGGTAGTCAGGAAAACCTGTACTGAGAAAAGGGGACTGGAAGTCAGGAATTAGCTGGAAATAAACAAAATTTAAATTAAAACAGTACCAATCCTCTACCTCATTTAAGGAATTTTCTTAACTGAGGGGCTCTGAGTTTTTAAAATTGTATTATTAACTTTTTTGTCTGCTATGAATTTCACAAAATAGCAGAGAAAGGGACCATAATAACCTTGAGGCATTACACTGCCACTAAGCTAAAAGTGAGACAATTGCAACAGAATGTGACTGATTAACTCTCCAGCCAGTGATTTATTAAAAAAAAAAAGAGTCAAAAAAAAAGAGAGGAAATTAGGATGACCTAAGAAACAATAGTCTAAAGAAAAGGTGTCAAACTTCCCCTCCAGGACCCACAAATCAATTAAAATGAAATTGAAAATATTTGATGAAAGACATTACAATACAATTTGGAAAATGTTAATTTGTGGTTTTCATCAAGAAGGCAGTTAAGTGGCCTCTATAGATATAAGGCATGGCCTGGAGTCAGAAAAACTCATCTTCCAGAGTTCAAATTTGGCCCCTGGGTAAATCACTTAATCCTTTTTGCCTCAGTTTCCTCTTCTGTAAAATTATTTGAGAAGGAAATGGCAACCCATTCTAGTATCTTTTCCAGGAAAATCATAATTGGGATAAAGCCTGAAAATAACCACACAACAACAAAAGTCAGTGTGCAACCTGCAGGGGATCCTGTTTTCACTTGAGTTTGACATTCCTTTCCTAAACCACTGTGCAAAGAGAGTTGATAAATGACCTGGGGAATAAAAAGACTCAGAAGCAGGAAGATAAGTCAGAACTATATTTTTATTGATATTTTATTTTTCCAAATACATGTTATGAAAATTTTTCATCATTCATCCATATGTCTATGTATATTTTTAAGTTACAAAATTTCCTTCCACCCTCCCAATTTTTTGTCACTACCTAGAGAGTTGCTATGAATATTTTGGATCATGTGGGACTTTTCCGTTTTTTAATGATTTTTTCTGCATAGAGAACTATCTATATTGGAATTGCCAGGTCCAAAGGTATAAAAAATTTTATTGCTCTTTGAGCATAGTTTCATAGTGCTCTCCATTATGGTTGGATCAGTTCACAACTCTACCAGCAATGCATCAATGTCTTAATCCTGCCACAACCTCTCCAGTATTGATCATTTCTCCTTTTTTGTCATCTTAGCCAATCTCATAGGTGTGAAAGGACACCTCAGAATTGTTTTTATTTTTGCATTTTTTCTAATTCTCTAATTCAGAGCATTTTTTCATATATTTTATATAGCTTTAATTTCTTCATTTTAAAACTTTCTAGTCATATCCTTTGGCCATTTATCAATTGAGGAATGACTTATAACCTTACAAATTTGATGCAATTCTCATATAGTTTAGAAATGAGATCTCTATCAGAACTCCTAGTTGTGAAGATTGTTTCCCAGCTTTCTGCTTTCCTTCTAATTTTGGCAGCCTTGATTTTTATTAGTGCAAAACTTTTTTAATTTAATATAGTCAGGGGCAGCTAGGTGGCACAGTGGATAAAGCACTGGCCCTGGAGTCAGGAGTACCTGGGTTCAAATCCGGCTTCAGACACTTAATAATTACCTAACTGTGTGGCCTTGGGCAAGCCACTTAAATACATTTGCCTTGCAAAAACCTAAAAAAAAATTTAATATAGTCAGAATCATTCATTTTGTAGTTTATAATATTCTCTATTTCTTATTTGGTCATAAATTTGTTCCCTTTCCATAGATCTGATGGACAGAATATTTCTTGGTCTATTAATTTATCTATGGTACTGTCCTTCAGGTCAAAATCCTGTACCCAGTTTTACCTTATTTTGGTATAAGGTGTGAGATGTGGGTCTTTGCCTAGTTTTTGCCGTACTATTTTCCAGGTTTCCCAACAATTTTTTGTCAAATAGTGAGTTTATATCCTAGAGCTAATGCCTTTGGGCTTGTCAAACAGTAGATTACCATAGTCATTTACCACTGTTTTTCTTGAACCTATCCTAATCCATTGATCTGTTACTCTATTTCTTAACCAGTAATAGGAAGTTTTGGTGTATAGTTTTAGATCTGGTAGAGCTCGATCATCTTCCTTTACTTTTATTTCATCAGTTCTCTTGATATTCTTGACCTTTAGTTGCTCTAGATGAATTTTGTTACTATTTCTTCTAGCTTGGTAAAATAATTGATTGGTATGACACCAAATAAATAATTTAATTTGGGTAGAATTGTCTTTTTTATTATATTAACTCAACCTAACCATGAGCAATTGACATTTTCCCAGTTATTTAGATCTGACTTTATTTTATTGAAAAGTGCTTTAATAATAGTGTTCATACAGTTTCTGGGTTTGTCTTAGGAAGTAGATTCCCAATTATTTAATGTTGTCTACAGTTACGTTAAATGGAATTTCTCTTTCTAGCTCTTGCTTTTGGGCATGAAAACTTCTTAATCAAATATAGAAAAGCAGAAATAATAAATGGATATTTCTCAGACCACAATGCAATAAGAATTATGTGCAATAAAGGGACACTGAAAGAGAAACTAAAAACTAATAGGAAACTAAAAAAAAATTAATTTTAAATAACGAGTGGATCAAACCAATTGGGTTTATATCCTGCTACTTTGTTAAATTTGTTAATTGTTTCAAGGAGTTTTTAAGATGATTTTTCTTGGGATCTCTAAATATAACATCATATCATCTTCAAAGAGTGAAAGCTTTGCTTCCTCATTGCCAATTCTGATGCCTTCAATTTCTTTTTTTCTTCTCCTAATGCTAGAGCTCCTATTTCTAAAACTGTATTGAACAGTAATGATGATAATGGGCATTCTTTTTCACCCCTGATTTTATTGGAAATGCTCTGAGTTTACCCCCATTACATATAATATTTGTTGATGGTTTTAGATAGATACTACTTATTATTTTAAGGAAAACTCCATTTATTACTAAAGTTTCTAGGCCCTTTTTGGCATTTTTTGAGATAATCATATGATTTCTGTTGGTTTTGCTATTGATAGTTCAGTTATATTGACTAATATTGAACCATCTCTGCCTGCCCAGTATGAATCCTTCCTGATCATGGTGTATTATCCTAGTAATAACTTGTTATAATCTCTTTGTTAAAATTTTTATTTAAAATTTTTATATCAATATTCATTAGGGAGATTAGTCTAGAATTTTCTTTGTTTTGGTTCTTCCTAGTTTAGGTATCAGAATTGGTGTCATAAAAGGAATTTGGCAAAATTCCTTCTTCTCCTCTTTTCTTAAATAGTTTATATAGAATAGGAATTAATTTTTCCTTAAATGTTTGGTAGAATTCACTTATAAATCCATCTGGACCTGGAGACTTTTCTTTAGGGAGTTTCTTCATTGTTTCTTCAATTTCTTTTTCTGAAATGGGATTATTTAAGTATACTGTTTCCTCTTATGTTAATCTGGGAAGTTTGCATTTTTGTAAATATTCTTGCATCTCATTCAGGTTATCAAATTTATTGGCATACATTTGGACAAAGTAGATCCAAATTATCTCTTTAATTTCCTCTTAATTGGTGGTTAGTTCACCCTTTTTATTTTTGATACTGATAATTTTTGTTGTCTTTCTTTTTTTTTTATCAGATTAACCAAAGGTTTAACCATTTTATTTTTTCATAAAACCAACTCTTAGTTTTATTTATTAGATCAATGGTTTACCTGCTTTCAATTTTATTAAACTCTCTCTTGATTTTCAGAATTTCTAAGTTGATATATAATTGGGAATTTTTAATTTGTTCTTTTTCTAGCTTTTTTTTGTTGTGTACACAATCATTGATCTCCTCTTTGTCTATTTCATTCATAGAAGCATTTAGAGATATAAAGTTTCCTCTCAAAACTGCCTTGGCTGTATCCCATAATTTTTGGTATGATGTTTCATCATTATTATTTCTTGGTTATAAAATTACTGATTATTTATATGATTTGTTTGATCCACTTGTTATTTAAAATTATTTTTTTAGTTTCCTATTAGTTTTTAGTTTCTCTTTTGGTGTCCCTTTATTGCACATAATTCTTATTGCATCGTGGTCTGAGAAGTATCCATTTATTATTTCTGCCTTTCTATATTTGATTAAGAGGTTTTCATGCCCTAGTACATGGTCAATTTTGGTATAAGTGCCATGAAAAAGTTACATTTTTTTCTAATCCAATTAAGTTTTCTCTAGAGATCTATCATATCTAAGTTTTCTAAGATTTCATTCACCTCCTTAAATTCCTTCTTGTTTATTTTGTGGTTAGATTTATCTAGTTCTGAAAGCGGGAGGCTGAGATTCCTCATTATTAAAATTTTGCTGTCTATGTCTCCTTATAATTCACTCAAATTTTCCTCTAGGAATTTGGATGCCATACCACCAGGTGCATACATGTTCAATAATGATATAGTTACCTTTTTATAGTGCCTTTTAAAAAGATGTAGTTTCCTTCCTTATCCCTTTTAATGAGATCTAGTTTTTTGCCTTTGCTTTATCTGAGGATAGGATGGCTACCCCTGATTTTTTTACTTCAGCTGAAGCATAGTATATTTTGCTCCATCCATTTACATTTACCCTGTATGTATCTCTATACTTCAAATATGTTTCTTGTAACAACATATTGTAGAATTCTGGTCTTTAAACCCTTCTGCTATCTGCTTCTGTTTTATGGGACAAGTCATCCTATTCACATTTACTTACAGCTAAGATTACTAATACTGTACTTCTCTCCATGCTGTCTTTCCCCATTTATATTTCTTCTTTCCTTTCCCTTTATTCCTCCTCACCAAAGTTTTACTCCCTTTCCCCTTTAACTTTTATTTTAAAATTTAACTTTTGGTTTATTTTCAGTTGTACCTTTGCCTTCCCCTTTATCAATCCCTTATTCCCTCATCTTTCCCTTCCCTACTCCCCCCTTCCCTGTAGACTAGGATAGATTTTTAAACCCAAGTGGGAATGTACTTTATTTCCTTTCTGGGTCAAATCTATTTAATAGAATTTACTCAGTGATCACACCCTCCGTTCTTTCTCTCTAAAATGCTAAATCTTTGTGCCTCTTCACCTTGTGTTATTTATCACTCAAATACAATTAATCAGGTATGATTAATCACAGCTTGATTAATTTATTGCTTGATAAGCTCAAAGTGTTATCAAATTATTATCCCAGATTGACTGATTGATTGCTTAATAAACAGCATTGCCTCAAGTAACTAAGTACCCTCCCCTCTTCTGTCTCCTTAGAAGTACACTTTTTAAGATTCTTGTATTACATCAAATTATAATCATTTTTTTACCTTGCCCCCTTTTCAACTCCCCTCCAAGGATGCATAATCCTCATGAGCCAAAGTATCATCAAAAGTCAAATCATTGCATGAGCTATTTGTACCCCTTCCCCCAAGCATACTTTCTTCCACACTTCCCCCCCCACCCAGCCCAACCTTAACTTAATTAACTATATGAATCTCAAAGGGCTCTAAATACTGGGATGCTCTTAATGTCTCATTTAAGAACTTTACAATTGATTGTAAGTAATAGGAGAAACTGACTCTGGACTGCCCAGCTTATGATGCCCTCATCACAGAAAGTACAAAGCTTTGTCAACACAGCAGAATTAGAGTAGGTCAAATAAAACTGAGGCACTTAAGTTTAGAGTAAAGACCCTGGTTTTCATCAGGGCCTTTTGTTGCAAACCTAGTGATGTCATCTTGGACTTCTTCAATACAGAGACAAGATCCAGTCATACCCATATCCTCTATGTCCAATCTCTTCAACTATATTCAACTATTTAATAATCATAAGAGAAGTACAAGTTTCAAGAGTTATAAGTGTCATATCTTCCCTTTTAGGATTATATACAATTTGATGGGCTTGACTAACATTTGTTTTGTCCTTCCCCTTTTCATTTACCTTTTTGTTCTTGAGTCATGTATTTGGTGATTGAATTCTCTTTTCAGTTCTAGTCTTTTTGTCAGGAAGTTTTGGAGGTACTCTATTTCCTTGAACATCTATATTTTCCCCTGATAGTATATGCTGAATTTTGCAGGGTAGTAGACTCTTGGCTGTAATCTCAGTTCCTTTGCCCTCTGATATATAATATTCTAGTTCAATATTGAGGCTAATAAGTCCTATGTGAGTCTGATCATGTTTCCTTTTTATTTAAATTGTTTCCTTTTTGCTGCTTGCAGAATTTTCTCCTTTATTTGGGAGTTCTGGAATTTGGCTATAATAGCCTTGGAGTTTTTATCCTGGGGGTCTTGTTCTGGAGGGGTTCTGTGTATTCTTTCAATATTTATATTGTCTTCTTTTTCCTAGCAGATTTGGACAATTTTTCCTGATAATTTCCTGCATGATGTTTTTCAAGTTCTTTTTTTGATCTAGGCTTTCTAGTAGTCTGATGATTCATAAATAATCTCTTCTGGATCTATTTTCCAGGTCATTTGATTTTCCTAAAAGGTACTTTACATTTTCTTTACTTTTTTCAGAAAAAAAAGACACTTGTATTTGGGAATTGGAAATTTAAAAAATGCCTGCTGCTTCTATAATATTTTCATTTTCTTTAGATTTGCTTTTAGATGAGTCTATTTAGAAACACCATTCCTTGGAAGAAGAGTAGAGAATTTACCTGTTGAAAATAAACAATATCATTTTGAAAAGGTGCCAACTTTCAGTGACTGACAAACTCAAACAAAATAAGATAATTTCTTCTTTTTAGAGAAAACTCCAACTTGCTATCCAACATTATACAATAAACTATATATATATATATATACACATAAACATATATGTAAATATAAACACATGCATATACATTCCTACACATGTATACACACATATATGTCTATGTATAAACCTTTTTGAACTCTGTTGTAAATAATGTATCTTTCTCAAATGCCTGGAAGAGCAGACAGATCTAAGCTTTCAGTTTAGAATTCTGAAAACTTAAAATATTGAAAATTTAAGAATGTGGACCTCACAACCAGAGTTCAGTTGCCAAAAACACCCTTTTTGTCCATGGGAAGATGCCAAACTTAAATACTACTAGCAGAAGTATCTCAAGAAATGCCAATCAATTGCATACTTCAGGAAGAAAGAATTAATATGAGAATGCAGCTCATTCTATACAAGGCCAAAAAAAAAAACGATTTTGAAAGTGAAAAGATTTTTTTTTGTTTTCTTGCTTTTAAGCTCCATTTCGGAATTGTTTTCCAAAGCAATTTGCCATTCAAATCAAATGTAGATATTTTTATTTTTCAAATGAATTTTAATCCTTCCATCTGTTTCTTCAATTTCATGTAAGTTTGACATCAAGAATAGAATCCCCAAATAGTACCTTGCAGAGGTTGTTTCAAAAGTTACTGTATTTGGATTTGAGATTTACTTGATTAGTATGCCTGTTCTTGTATTCTTTGGAAGCCATTTTGCTTTAAAAGAGAAAATAATTTTGGGAATGACATATAGCTTCTGGCAAGATTTTGGAGATGTTCTTACAATAGCATTCATTATCATTTTAGATGCCCTTTTTCATCAACAGAAGATATGATTCTTTTCCTGTGTCTGACTCAGATAATGATTCTTAGGGCTGACTATTTTCTATATATTATATGTAGTAAACATAGTACCTATAGGTAAAATAATGAGCTTAAAATATTGGGAAATTAAGTCACCCTATGAAATAGGCATAGAAATACTCCATCTAAAGGAAAAGGTTAACATTTTCTCCATATTGGCTTAATAAAATTAATAAATATTTATTAAACATTTACAATGTGTCAGACATGGGAGCAAATGCAAATAGAAAGAAAAGACCATCATGTAAACTCAAGGAGGTTACATTCTTTTATTTTTAAAATTCAAGCAGCTTTAATTAAGAAAGATTACATTCTAATGGGATAAAGCAACACATAAAAGGAAGCTTTAAAAAAGAGTGGAAGTAGCACAGTTCTTTCACTGAGTTTTCAGTAGATTGGAAGCTCCTTGAGAGCAGGGACCATCTTTTGTCTTTCTTTGTAGCCCCAATGCTTAGCAAATTGCCTGGTTAATACTCAATAAATGCTAACTGGCAGACAATAAAACTGACATGTTGGATACAGTGCTTTTGTTAAGTTTTAATAATAGGAATAATCAAAATAACTAGCATTTCCATAGCAACTTAAAGTTTGCAAAACAAATGTATCATTTAACCTCACTGTAAATCTGAGAGGTAAATGCTGCTCTTATTCCTCATTTTTCAGATGAAGAAACTGAGACAAGAGAAAAATTAAATGATGGGCATTGGGTCACACAGCTAGTAAATAAATGAATGAAGGGAGGGAATTTAAACTCAGGTCTTCTTGACTGAAGGTCCAATCTTTTAACCACTGTGCCACCTAGCTGCCTGATAAGAGAAAGTTTCATTAAAAAACATTATTTTTACTTGTGGATCAGGAAGCTTTGTATTGCCTTATGTGTCTATCAAACCAATCTAAAGTTGACTAGCATCCAAACTGCACATGCATTCACTAAGGTAACCCTTCAGTATGGTACTTCTGAGTAAAGTAATCATATATCATGCTAAGGTTTTCAGGTCCTGTTGAAATTGCTTAATTCCATGCATCTTCTAATAACCTGAAAAAGTTTGATCTCTTCTCTCTCTCTCTCTCTCTCCCCCTCCCTCCATCCCTCTTTCTATCTGTCTGTCTTTCCTCTCTCTACCTCCATTTCTTTGTGTGTGTGTGTGTATGTCTCCATCTATCACTATCTGTCTGTCTGTCTGTCTGTTTCTTTCTCCCTCTCTGTCTCTGTCTCATTTATATGTATATATGTACCTATATATGTATGTATATTATATATATGATACTAAATGTTAACCTATCATTACAGGTTACAGGGGCTGTAATCTCATTGGATTGTGAGTTCCTTGAAAGGAGGGATTCTCATGCTGCCATTTGCCTTTTCTTTGTATGACTCACATTGCTCATAGCCTGGCACACATAAGTAATCATTTAATAAACGTGTGTTGCTTGACTTGGTTTCACCTTATCCTACTAATCAGAACCTGACCTAACCTCAACACAAGTATTGGATGATTTTCAAAAGATCGTTTAACTTTTCATCTGCTTTGCATTTTTATGTGTTCCCAACTCTTCTGCTTTGGTCTTGGACGGGAAGTGGAATTTCTAAACTTCCCAGATAGCCGGGTGTTTTCTTGGTTATGTCTGGCCCAGCTGAGGACAGAAAGCCACGGAACTGTCAGCACATTCTTGTGAGATTTCCAGGCTGATTCCAAATCAAGGTACACAAGATCAAAGATCGCTTTAATGCAGACCAGCATCCCAAACTTTGATGTTTCTCCAAGGAAAAAGGATTGAATTTCAGTGCTACCAGTTATAAGACAGGTAGCGGACATAATTCTGTTCCTTTGTCATTTGAAGATAAAATGAAAACAACCCCAAACAAGACTTTGTGTCCTTATGTTGTGTTGCTAACACCTGCATTTTTATTTACTTATATGTGGATTACCAAAGCTTTTAGACTTTTACATTTGTATTTATTCATTCATATTTCTATTAACTTATCTATTTAGAATGGAAGTTCTCAGTAGTGGGGTTTAGGAAGAAAAACTTTACAGAAAATTAATCCTTCATAAGTTAAAGCTGGGACTAAGTTCTTCCATGATTTGAAAGTAAATTAAGGCATAAAAATAGGAGGAAGAAGAGATAATGTAATAAAAAAAACACAGGTCAGTTAACTTATTTGGAAAGAGAACATAAATTTCTGATAGATAGTGGTATAGAAGACTCAGTAGCATTGTTCATTTATAGTAAAATGAAGGGGAAGACTGGAAGCACTCAGAATAAATATAACTATTAATCAAAAATGGGATGGGATTTCACTTAATGGGTGTTTATTGATTTACTAATTGTTGCTGTTACAACACAGATTCTATTCTACTCTGTTCATATCTCAATATAAAATGCTTATTAAAAAAAGGTAGAGAGATTTTAGTCAACAATTACAAGATAGACCAGAAAATACACTGGTTCCTCAGGAGGTATCAAAAGATACTGAAAAAGCATGAAAAGGGTCTCTAGTGTATTGATTATATCCTCCAAGAGGGATTCTACTTAAATCTTACTTTGTTTCTTCTTTTTCTTCAGAGTGACAGCGTACATTTAATATGCATCTTCTATGTGTAAGGTATTGATTTTGCTATTGAGGAAACAAAGCTCTTCCAACCACACACACACACACACACACACACACACAGACACACACACACACACACACACACACACACACACACTCACAATTAAGTCTAAACAGTTTCTTTCTTCAAGTAGCTAACATTCTCTGTGAATGAATTCTCTTTAGTCTTAAATGAGTTAGACAAAAAGAGATGAGGAATAAGGAAACAATAAACAGTAACTAGTTGCCAGGGATGAGTTCATCAGACTTGAATAAACTATAGTTTAGGTACAGAAAGAGCAATAAGGTGGGCTGAGTCCCTCTTTATTGTTCTTTTAAACATCATTGAAAACAACGGGTACCCATCATTTGAGAATCACTGAACAAAGTGTAGTACTTGAATAAAGCTCTTCTTTATGATATGACAGACATGAAGGATTCAAAGAAATAGTGATGACTTTAACATGTGATACAGAGAGAAGAAGAATGAACCAAAAATAATAGTGAATATAGTAATGAAAAAAATAACACCACAGAGCCATCAAATTGATGAATTGTGATGAGTAGTCTAGGTACAGGCATTTCTATGATGTGTTTCTAATTTGTTCCAACACGATTGATATGTTTTAAGCATAATCCAAATTTTGAGACTGTTTCTTTGAGAAACATTGAGAATTCAGAACACTGTAGTACTTTACAATAACTCAAACTATAATCCTTCCACTAGCAGACATCTTTTTTCAAGATAAAGTGCCATATTTATTATATAACTTTTGAACCAATAGGAGCTCTGAGAGGAGGAGGGCTGATCCAGAACACTCCCACCCCCACCCCATTCCCAACAATTTCCTCTCCCCTAAGCCTAGAGTTTTACTTTGAACAGCCTTATGATTGAAGGAAGTACTGAAGCCCAAGACCTCAGATATGGCCACTTTTGATCCTAGTATTTATTTATTTCTTACTCATTTAATATGCTAGCTTTTTCCCCCCAAGGCAATGGGGCTAAGTGACTTACAGAAGGTCACACAGCTAGGTAATATTTAAGTGTCAGAGGGCAGATTTGAACCCAGGTCCTCCTGACTCCATCCTCCATCCACTGTGCCACCTAGCTGCCCCCTAACTATGCTATCTTTTATTCCTTAGGTTCCTTTCTTTTTTTACATGTCATTGATGAAGTTTTTGAGCATTGTTCCCTTAAACTTATTTTCCCCATAAGTTTTGAGATTTTTATTGTGCAATTTTGCATAGGGAAAACTGATAAGGAAATGAACCTCCTTCCTTTCAATGGAGAGAAAGAGAGACAATGAGTGGAATTTGATATATGTTTTCAGAGCAGTGATTGTATTAGTTAGCTTTGCTTAAATGTCTTCTTTTATATAAAGATAGGTTTATTGTTGGGAAGAGGTTCAGTTGAGGGGAAATAATTTAAATATGTAAAGAGGCCTTTGGAAAATGCCAGCTCATCTAAGATGGTGATATCAATGTGAGAGATACCTCTCTATTTTTAGAAGACATGTTATGTCCCCTTTGGTTGTTGTCCTTTGCCTTTGAAAAGGACCAAAATGACATCACTGTTCTGGGGCCAAAGCACAGTGTGTCAGCTGTGGCTGATCAGACCAATATGAGCTTGGAAGGATCTATCACACATTAGGCACAAATGGGCTATAGGAACATTTGGAGTGGAGATGTCTCTAAATTCACACATCTCACATTTCTTTGAACTACAGCAATTTTGCTTTGCTCGTGAATCACAGCGTCTTCTTATATGCTATCCCATCACATTGGGTTGTCCTTTGCCAGTGTCTCCCATGTCTCATAATCAATGGAAAAATTCCTCAGAGAGAGACCTTGAGAATGTCTTTTTTTCACTAGTTCTGACCTCTGTGTTAGCACTTACCTTATGTGAGTTCTCTGTATCATAGTTCTTTTTGTTTTCTTAGTTTTCGCAAGGCAGTGGGGTTAAGTGACTTGCCCAAGCTCAGACAGCTAAGTAATTATTAAATATCTGATTCTGGATGTGAACTCAGATCCTCTTGACTCCAGGACCAGTTCTCCATTCACTGCACTTCCTAGCTGCTCCCTATTCAATAAGGCAAATATATTTTTGGCATTCTAATAGCATATATTCAAATTACCCACGTAGAATTTGAATGACATCTTAAGAAAAGACCTCAATATATGGTACTTTATCTTGCCAGGTGATCTTCAGTATCTTTCTTGGACAATTCATGTGGAAGCAATTAATTTTCCTAGAATGGCACTGGTATGCTGTCCAGGTTCCACAGGTATACAGCAATGAAGTCAATATAGAAACTCTATAGAACTTCAGTTTGATAGAGTCTAATACCTTTTCTCTCCCACACCTTCTTTCTTATCCTCCCACACTATGTGGGTGAAAGCAGTTTCCCTCAGCTACATAGGCAGGACTGATCATATTTTTCATTCTATTTATTGGAGGCACAATCCTTTTCTATTTCTAGTGGCATCCATAAATGAAGATTTCATTCATCCATGACTTGGGTACCATATATACTAAGCTAAGTTGGAGAATGAGCACTTACCCCGTCCCCTTATATACTGGAATCTTGGGTTTTATTTCATTTGTTCTTTAGTTCTATGTACAAGGGGTGAATTCTCTGGACCTAAGAACTAAGCCATGGAGATTTAGATATGGCAACTAACCTGAGAGGGAAACCCTCTAACCACAAGGCTAGAGGGTGTTTTGGTCTTAGAACTTGGTGATATTAATGCTAATTAGGAGTTGAATTTACCAGAGCTTGATAAAGTGTAGGGGGAATCATGCTTTTAGATGTTGCAAGGAGGGATGTTTGTATGTTTGTTCTTGTATTCGAAGTAAATATATGCCAAATATAATTGAGTTAATGGTAATCTCATGATTAAGTGATTAAATGGCACTGATATGCTTGAGATCCCAGAAGTGAAAGAACAAAATTAGTGAGGACTTGAGCCAAACACAAAGAATAGACATCCCCTATCCTGCTTAAGGGTGCCAGAAAACCCTGAGAGAGAAACTAAATGTAACACACTTGGCTCTCAGGCATACATTGTGACAAGTATGAAAACAAAAGGCAACAGCAATACTTCTTTTAAACAGGCAATAAGAACACATTAAAAACCAGAAGGCAAATTTCAAGGAAAGAAGGAAGGGAGGGAACAAGAAAGGGAGGAAATGTGGGAGAAAGGAAGAAAGGAAAGAAGAAAAGAAATAAATTTTTTTTAAAAAGATGAAAGATAAAAGGGGAAAATAGGAAAAGATTGAAATAAAGAAAGGAATGAAAAAAGAGAAAACGAGAAGAAGAAAAGTAGGAAGAACCAGACACAACCAGTTTTAGAATACCAGATCAAATTGCCTCTGGTGGTCCATGATTGAGGTCAGAGTCTACAAAGAAGTTGATTCTTTAGGAATGAGTTTTTTCCTGGAAAGTTAGCTTATTTTTAATTGGTGGGATAAAGGAGGGAGCATTGCAATAATGCCAAGAGAAACTCACTGAAGCATAAATTGTGAAAACGCTAAGTAAAAACCTAAAACTAAAATTTCTGAGAAAATGAAAACAACAGGATAATTAAAGGGAAAAAATTAGATATCCATTCTCCCTGACCATCATCTGGTCAACACATTTTTACAAGCTATGATTATTGTTTTAACTAAATGTGCAAACTGAAAGAAAGAGCATCAGTATGTTGAATACTGCAAATAGCAAGAAGGGTCAAGACTGAGAAAATGACATTAGATGAAAATGATTTTTTTAAAATGCCATTTGATCATTGATAACTTTGAGTGGGAAGTTTCAATTGAATGATGGCCAAGTTTTAGAGTTCAGATGAGTGGGAGAAGAAAGGAAGTGAAAACACTTAATATAGATGCCTTTATCAAGCAGTTTATAAAGGGGAGAAGAGATAAGTAGATGTGAAGGTAGGCTGAATTGAAAGGGTTTTTTTTTTTTAAGATTAAGGATTCATGAGTTTCTTTGTAGACAGAAAGAAAGGACCCAATAGAGAGGAAGAGATTGAAAATGAAAAAGAGTAGAGATGATAGCAGAGACATTCTACTGTAATTCATGGGAAGATATGGAAAAAGAATGTGATGTATTAGAATTTCTGGAGACAGTTTCTGGGTAATTAATGATTTTTTTTAACTATTACTAGCAAATAATAAACAAAAGAAGTCATAGGAACTCTCAAATGCCAAAGACCCCAAATGGAATCCTTTCAACAACTATATACCCTTGGGAACTGACCTTGATGCTGTGCTCATTCTCAGTAAAGGCATTTGATAACTCGGCTGAAAATATCATGTTAAAAAGCATGGGAGCAAGGACACAGCCTTGTGTAAATCGCAAGGGAATTGTCCACTATCCAGAACCTGGGCAAGCATGCCATCATGAACTCAATGTACAATACTGATGAACTTCTCTGGGCAACCAAATTTTGACATAAGTTGCCATAAATCCTGGGCTATTTGAGTTTTATTGGGAATATTCCCAATGAAACCATTTCAGGGTTCATATTCCTAGTGAAGTTCTCTCAGGGTTAAGGAATATTAAAGAAAGAACAAACTATTATTTTCAAACTATTTCTAGAAGAAAGGCCCTTGTATTCCAAACAGGTGGCTGACTCTCCTAACTTTTGATAAGACTATTTTTACTTGGAGGATAGCAGACTTTTCTTAAGAGACTTTGCATACTCAGACATTATTTCATTTAGATAGACATAGAAGGCCATTAAAGTCTTTTTGATAGTCTTACCATCTGGATGGTGATGTAATATTTTATGAAACCATTTATTCTTCTCTTTTTTACTAGGTAGATTTTTCATGCATAGATTGTAACTTTGAATAACCCATTGGGTTAGGAAGAGAGGAGGCTGGGGAGGGGGAGGGGGGATTGTGTTAGGTCATGTAATCTCCCTTGGTTCGAATCTAGGGTGCAGCTCTTTGATCTTCACCACCTTTGTGAGGCTTGGAGTGTGCGCGTCTCTCGAGAAAAGTAAATAACTTTTTTTTTCTTTTGCTCTTATTCTCAATAATTTTTGAGTGGATTTTTATCCCACACAACTCTCATGACTGACTATCAAAGATCTTGGTCTACAAATATTGTGTATCTGTCTCTGTCTGCTCCAGGAATTTTTCCTGGTGCTGTTGGGCAGCAAAGACCATAGTGACTATTCCTTGATCCTCTTCCAGGTGTGGGATGAGCCTATTAAGGAGGACTGAGATAAGAATCTTGCCAGCAACGACTAAGAGAGAAATATCTCTGTAGTGCAAGATCTTCTGTTTGCGGATTACTGTGCACTCAATGCAGCCTCTGGAGCTGAGATGCAACAAAGTATGGCTCAGTTCTCTGCTGCTTGTGCTAATTTTGACCTAACAGTTAACAATAAGGAAGCAGATGCTCCACTAGCTAGCACCACATCATCCATATGTGGAACCATTACTTACAGCAAATGGAGAAGTTTTGAAAACTTTGGATAAGTTGATTTACATTGGCAGACATGTATGGTCATACCATCCTGTCTAGGGCAATGCACACTTTCTAGGATGGTACACATTGATAATGAGGTTGACACCTGCTTTGCCAGAGCTAGCTCAGTATTTGAGAGGCTCTGGAAGAAAATGTGGGAGAGAAGAGGCATTAGACTGGTGACCCAGTGAAAGTCTACAGGCCCTTTGTGCTGACCTCATTGTGGTATTATGCCTGTGAAACCAATGCCATGCCAGGAAACTGAATTGCTTCCATTTAAGTTGTCTTAGGAAGATCCTGATGATCTTGGCAGGAGGAGATCTCATACATTCCTTTCTCAAGCTAAACTATCAAGCATTCAAATATTTTGAGAGTACAAGAATGTACAAGAGAGTACAAGAATGATGGGCTGCCCATGTTATTCAAATGCCAAATGTACACTTGCCAAAAAAGACTATTTTATGGAAGACTCACACAGAGTAAATGCTCATGGGGGTCAGATAAAGTGATACAAGAGTACTCTGATAGTCTCTCTTAAGAACTTTGGAATTTTGTGCAGCATTGGAGACACTGGCACAGGACCATCCAGCCTGGCATACCTTCATTAGAGAGGGTGTTGCACTCCGTGAAGAAGGCAGAATTTAAACAGCTCCAAATGGTCGACTATTCGCACCCCATTTGTGATAGAGCATTCCAAGCTCCTATTGGTTTGATCAGCCACAGCAGACACAGTGTAATTTGTCTCTAACATAGTCATCTTGTTCTGATCCTTTTCAATAACAAAGGTCAAGAACCAACTGTATGCACTTGGGGAGTAGGTGTTCCTGAGATGAGAAATCAACTCTGATTGCTTAACAGTTAGTGAGAGAACAAATATTATAATGACAGATGGGCTTATTCTAATGAGGAAATGGGGGCCATCAGTGATTAATTACTCAGTTTTGGACAAAGAGATGTAGCTATACCCATATCATCCTACCTGGGGCAAATTTCTTTTTTTATAATTTTTTTATCAGATCTTTTTTTATAATCTTTTTTTTACTCAGATCTCAACTTTTGCAGTTGGGTGCATCTTGCTCAACATTTCATCTCACCCCTTCACTTCAAATACTGACAATAGCCTAGCAAGATTGATTTCTAAATGAAGAAAAGGAGAAGTGAAACCTTAGTCGTAATTCAATAATTAGATGTTCATATAGGAGAGAAATCATCATTTCTCTCAAGAATTGCAATGAGAAAAGATATGAAGGGACCTCACAGAAAGGCAGCATGAAATAATGGATAAGGAAGATGATCACAGAACTAGTAGAACCTGACTTCAAGTTATACCTCAGACACATACTTGCTATATGATCCTGGGCAAGTCACTTAATCTCTAAATAACTCTAAGCCAGAAGTGTCCAACACTTCTTATTCCACCTGACCTGAACCAGATTAAAAATAACTGGAAAATATTCACCAAATTAAGTAAATATACAAAATGACAAAGATCACATACATTATAAAACTAAGAAAACATATCACCTGCAGGGTTCCTTATTTACCCATTTCTATTTGAATTTGAGTACTATTTTATGCAACTTTAAGATCAGAATTTGCTGAGAAGTTGGAGAATTACACTGATTGAGAAAGTTTCTCCATAGATTCCATTCACGAAGGAAATCCAGTCTCTAACACAAGCATGCACACAGTCTCATAATTCAGTTTTAGGATTCATGCAGTGATCTATCTGTCTGTATTGAACTGGAATCTCTCTATTTCTGGTTTATGTGAGAGGAAGTTTTATGAGAAGGAGAGAAAGAAAATGGCAGAATTTACAATGAAAAGGAGAAGAAAAAAATCATTAGGTCAGGGATGTCAAACCCTCAGTCCACAATACTGAATAGAGCCTGAGTCAGATTAAAATGTAGTTTCAATGGATTTTATTGTGTTGATGTATTAATATATATGTATGTATAAATACATATGTGTGTGTGATTTTCTAAGTTAAGATCTGTCTCACAGTGATCCTTATGTATCATTTAGTGGCATCCATGTCTATATGAATGTGACACCATTGACCTAGGTGACTTGAAGGGGACTAGCAAAGTCAGTCAAAGATTGAAATTTAGGGATGAGAAATTTGGGGAAATTGAGGAAAATTTGGGAAATGATTCCCAGGACTGGAAAGCTGTCTGGCTTGTACTTCTAAGTTACTATAAAAGAACAATTTAGTGGGATTAAGTTTTTAAGAAGGATTAAGAAACAATAAGGATGCAAAAACCTAAAAATAAATAAATAAACAAACAAACAAATAAATAAATAAATGAATGAATGAATGAATGAATGAATAAGAAGGGGGCCGCTAGGTGGTGCAGTGGATAAATAATAACATTCCATCACATTGTTTAAAGAATACAAGTCAGGAGATGTGTGAATTTAGAGACATCTCCACTCCAAATGTTCCTATAGCCCATTTGTGCCTAATGTGTGATAGATCCTTCCAAGCTCATATTGGTCTGATCAGCCACAGCTGACACACTGTGCTTTGGCCCCAGAACAGTGATGTCATTTTGGTCCTTTTCAAAGGCAAAGGACAACAACCAAAGGGGACATAGCATGTCTTCTAAAAATAGAGAGGTATCTCTCACATTGATATCACCATCTTAGATGAGCTGGCATTTTCCAAAGGCCTCTTTACATATTTAAATTATTTCCCCTCAACTGAACCTCTTCCCAACAATAAACCTATCTTTATATAAAAGAAGACATTTAAGCAAAGCTAACTAATACAATCACTGCTCTGAAAACATATATCAAATTCCACTCATTGTCTCTCTTTCTCTCCATTGAAAGGAAGGAGGTTCATTTCCTTATCAGTTTTCCCTATGCAAAATTGCGCAATAAAAATCTCAAAACTTATGGGGAAAATAAGTTTAAGGGAACAATGCTCAAAAACTTCATCAATGACATGTAAAAAAAGAAAGGAACCTAAGGAATAAAAGATAGCATAGTTAGGGGGCAGCTAGGTGGCACAGTGGATGGAGGATGGAGTCAGGAGGACCTGGCTTCAAACTCAGTCTCAGACAATAATTACCTAGCTGTGTGGCCTTGGGCAAGCCACTTAACCACATTTGCCTTGCAGAAACCTAAAGAAAGAAAAAAACCAATAAGGAATAAAATGTGAATCTGTAGACTTAAAAAGGAGGAGAGGGTAGTTGACAGGACAAGATAAATAAGGAAAAATAGGTCAAATAATTGAATCAGGTAGAGTGGTTGATGGGCAAATTTCTAAAATATACAAGAAATTGATATAAGTTTGAAGAGGGAGATGGGGATAATTGTGACAAGGGACTAGCTGAGATAAAGGAAAGGAGTTTTTTTAAAATTATTTTTAATTTATAGAATAAAAAAGCATTTCCAAAACATAGTATAATAAAAAGATGAGTATTCATGAAAACTTCAAATCTATTATACATAATTTGCTATGCTTTAAAAATATGTAATAAAATTATCATGGAAATTTCCTTCCTTTTCCCCTTCCCCCACCTTTGAGATGGCTACCATTAGCCATGTGTGTATATGTGTATATATTTAATACATGTTTAAAAATAAACATACATGCATATATACATTTGTATATATATATATATATACTAAATCATTCTAAACACACTTCCATTTATTAGTTCTTTCTCAAGATAAGTCTGCATTCATATGTTCTTTGTAGTTAAAATAACTTTTTCACTCAGAGTTGATCTTAAAATATTTCTGTTCTTCATTATTTCTTGCATGCTTCTAAGATCATCAAGTATTATTTTACCATGATCAAATATCACAACTTGTTCACTCATTTCTCAATTGACAGGTACCCCTATAATTTCTAGTTCTTTGTCACCACAAAGAGAGTTGCTATAAATATTTTAGAACATATATGTTTCCTTTTTCCTTTCTGGAAATATATCTAGTGGTGGTATTGCTGGGTCAAAGGATATAAGTAGTTTAATAACTCTTTGAGCATAATTCCATTTTTTTCTCCAAAATGGTTGAATCAGTTCACACATTCCACTAACAATGAATTAGTGTCCCAATTTTTTTCACATTCCTCTAATATTTGTTACTTTCCTCTTCATTTTACCAATCTGATAGGTATAAAATGATATCTCAATGTTGTTTTAATTTGCATTTCTCTAATCAATAGCTATTTAAATCATTTTATATGATTATGAATTGTTTTTATTTCTTTATATAAAAACTGCCTGTTCATATTCTTGGACATTTATCAATTGGGGAATTACTCATATTCATATAGGTATGACAAAATTCTTTATATAGTTAAGATATGATACTTTTTATCTGTCTATGAAATTTTCCCCCAATTTCCTGCTTTCCTTTTGATCTTGACTACATTTGTTTTATATGTACAAAATTTTTTAAATTTAATGTAATTAAAATGATCTATTTTGCTTCTTTTTTTCTCACTTTATTTTTCTTGAGGTTTTTCTTTTTGGGGGAGAGGGGTTATGTTTACTTTCTTTTTTAGACTTTTTTTTTTTTGCAAGGCAATGGGATTAAGTAACCTGCCCAAGATCACACAGCTAGGCAATCACTAAGTATTTGAGGTTGGACTTGAACTCAGATCTTTCTGATACCAGGGCCAGTGCTCCATTCAGCTGCCTCTTAATTTTAGAAAGGTTTTATTTATTTTGAGTTTTACAATTTTCCCCCAATCTCTCTTCCCGCCCCCCCCCCGAAGGCAGTTTGCTAGTCTTTACATAATTCCTATAGTATGGATTGATCTAAGTTGAATGTGATGAGAGAGAAATCACATCCTTAAGGGAAAAAAATATATAGTATGAGACATAGCAGAATTACCTAATAGGACAACATTTTTAAAAAATTAAAGGTAATTGTCCTTGGTCTTTGTTCAAACTCCATGATTCTTTCTCAGGATACAGATGGCATTCTCCATGACAGACACCCCCAAATTGTGCCTGCTTGCTGCCCTGTTGAGTCCATTAAGGTTTATCATCACTCCCATGTTGCTGTTAGGGTGCATAATGTTCTTCTGATTCTGCTCATCTCACTCAGCATCAGTTTATACAAATCCTTCCAGGCTTCCCTGAATTCCCATCCCTCCTGGTTTCTAATAGAACAATGGTGTTCCATAACATACACATACCACAGTTTGTTAAGCCATTCCCCAATTGATGGACTTTCCCTCAGTTTCCATTTCTTTGCCGTCCCAAACAGAGCTGCTATGGACATTTTTGTATAGGTGATGTTTTTACTCTTTTTCATAGTCTCTTCAGGGTATAGACCCAGTGGTGGTATTGCTGGATCAAAAGGTATGCACATTTCATTGCCCTTTGAGCATAATTCCAAATTGCTCTCCAGAAAGGTTGGATGAGTTCACAGCTCCACCAACAATGTATTAGTGTCCCAGATTTCCCACATCCTTTCCAACATTGATCATTGTCCTTTCTAGTCATATTGGTCAAACTGAGAGGTGTGGGATGGTACCTCAGATGTTTTAATTTGCATTTCTCTAATAATTAGTGATTTATAGCAATTTTTCATATGATTATGGATTTCTTTGATTTCCTCATCTGTAAATTGCCTTTGCATATCTTTTGACTATTTATATATTGGGGAATGACTTGCCTTTTTTTAAAATTTGAGTCAGTTCTCTGTATATTTCAGAGATAAGTCCTTTGTCAGAAATACTAGTTGTAAAATTTTCCCAATTTATTACATTTCTTTTGATTTTGGTTATAGTGGTTTTGTCTGTGCAAAAGCTTTTTTATTTAATGTAATCAAAATTATCTAGTTTGTTTTTAAAGATGTTCTCTATCTCTTCCTTGGTTATAAACTACTTCCCTTTCCATAGATCTGACTACTCCTTGATCTTCTAGTTTGCTTATAATATTTTTTAAAATATATCCATTTTGATCTTATCTTGGTATAAGGTGTGGTGTTACTCTAATCCAAGTTTCTTCCATACTAACTTCCAATTTTCCCCAACAGTTTTTAATGAAGAAAGAGTTTTTATCTCAATAGATGGACTCTTTGGGTTTATCAAGCAGCAGATTACTATAATCATTTCCTGCTACTGCACCTAGTCTATTCCACTGATCCACCACTCTATTTCTTATCCAGACAGTTTTGATGATTGATGCTTTATAACATAATTTTAGATCTGGTAGGGCTAAGTCACATTCCTTTATACTTTTTTTTTATTAAATCCCTGGAGATTCTCAACTTATTATTTCTTCATATGAATTTACTTACATTTTGCTTCTCACTCTACTCTCTTATCTTTTGTTTATTCATAAATTGTCCATCCATCTATCCATAAGTCTGATAAGTAATGTGTTCCATGTTCCTCAAATTTTCTTGTGATATCAAAGGAAAGGAATTTAAGTGGAATCTCTAAAATGCTTAACATAAGATTCATAAGATTGAGATGTAAACATGTCTACAAAGAGTTTGAACAAACAAGGTTGGAATTCTAAATCATTTTGGAGAATGACTTCATATGGGAAGCTGTACTCACTTACAATGTGTGTGATGTTTATAATTCTGCCACAGCCAAGTGACTCGTAGCTGTGGTCCAGATGTAAGTTGATCTTTTTCCTGGAAAAGGTCAACAGACCAAAAGAATTCCTCTCCACATTAGAGGTTATGAGGGAGAATGAAGAATTAATCCATTGAAGAACTGAGACTTCAGTGAAAAATAAAAACATCTGATTTTTGAGGAGAGAATTGACCCTAGTCCGGGTGATGGAGAATTGAATAATATTATGTAGAGAAGAAGGCAAAGCAAAAGAAAAACTTTATAATGAGTGCTTGAAATCAGATTTAAGGCTCTTCCTGAGAGATGTGGGGAGAGGGAGCAGTCATTTATCAAACTATTATATGCCAGATGCTATGTTAAGCATTTTATAAATATTATCTCATTTGAAGAGATCTGGATGCTCTTAAGAGGAAGATATTGCTAAACCCTGCCTTTCTTTCCCATAAATGATATGGTTGTCAGACTGATTAAAACAAGATAATATTTGTAAATCTCCTAACACATAGGAGGTGCTATATAAATGTTAGCTCATTTATTTTTTTTAATTTATATTATTATCACCTATTTGATTGTCATCTCCTTGAGGGCAAGGACTGTTCCTATTTTATTTTGGATTTGTATCCCCAATGCTTAGCACAGTGTCTAACACATAGTAGATGATTAATTATCTAATTTTTATTTGATTTGAACTATTTTTCTGCATGGATATACCTTAGTCAGTTTAGATAAGAGGGAATGGGGTAGCACTGTATATTTTTGAAAGTAAGCCCATGAGAAAATTCAGGGAGCAGAGGAAAGAAGCATGGCAGAGTATTTGACTGAAGATGAAGGGAATTATTAACTAAGGTGATTTTTGTCATTGGTGTTTACTATAGATCACCTGGACAGAAAGATAGAATAGATAAAGAGTCTGAGTTATAGATCACAAACTTGACATAGAAGTATGTTATAACAGTGATGGGAGACATCAATTATACCAGCATTCTCTGAAGTTTTCTCTGCCAAAAGCAGAACAGATAATAACTTCTTGACTAGCCTTAGTGATAACTTCATCCTTCAAAAAGTGGAGAAATCAATAAAAAAAATTCTATTTTGGATCTGATTCTCACTAACAGGAAAGAACTAGTGGCTTGGTTTCTTTGTTCATCCTTTTCCAAGAGGAACAGTGATATCATGGAATAATGTCTTGACTTGCTAATGAATTAGATATGTGAGGCAGATTTGCACTAAACTGTCATTTCCAAGGGGAAAACAAAAGTCAAGATGACTGTTGATGGCCCTGGATGATCTTGGTATCTTTGATGTTTGACCAAGCTCTAAGCACTCCACATCACCTACTTTATCTGCCTTCATGGACATTGAAACAAATTGTTCTCACCTGCCCATTCTGCCAGGAGAAGTCTTCACATTTTGGGGATAGACATTCCCCTAACTCACCAACAAGTAGAAATGATGGAAACCTTGCATGGGTGGGAAAATGATCACTCTGTTCTCATAGTCTATGATAGTTTGTTCTAAATTTCAACAGCTTTTTGCTAAAATATATAATGTTGTTCTGCAAAGAAGTTACACAACAAGTACATAGACACACACACACACACACACACACACACACACACACATATATATATATATATATATATATGATATAATATGGTGGATTCATAAGTGATTCGATTGTCAGATTCAAAGAAGAGTTGGTTAAGATTCCATGTCAATATGTTATGAGCACTAGTGAAGTGCTCCAGGGATCTGGGTTTGACCTTGTGCTAGTTAATGTTTTGAGAAATGAATTAGATAAAGATATAGATGCCATGCTCATCAAACTTCCAGATGGCACAAAACTAGGAAAGATAACTAACATATCCTGGATGACAGACTACAAAAAAATTCAGAATTGTGCTCAATTTAAACAATATGAAATTCATTGGGGGAAAATTCTTGCACTTGGGTAAAAGGAACTGATTTCCCAAGTATAAGATGGGTGGGTAGTCATTGTTAATATTTCTTAAAAAAGATCTCAGGCTTAAACTCCAAATGAATACTGTGACATGACAGCTGAAAAAGCTAATTGGATATTTAGTCTTGGCAGATCTTCCAGGTATAGGACGTGATGATATCTCCTGCTCTCATTCAATTCCCATCCAGGGTATTGTGTTTTGCTTTAAGAACACTAGCAGTATCTTGAAAAGAGCAACCAAGGTTCTTGAGTTTCTGACATAGGAGAATTGGTTGAAGAGATTGAGAATGTTTATATCCTGGAGGAAAGGAAACAATGGATAATATATAGCTATCTTTAAATGTTTGGTGGGCTGCTATGTATAAGTGGGTTTAATACTTGTTCTATTTCATCTTAAAGAGTTGAACCAGAAGCAATGTGTATAAGTCACTGAGAAGACTTTAGGTTTGCTGTCAAGAAAATCTTGTTAACAGTCAGTGTGTGTTTAAAAAAAAACTTCCTTATTCCTAGTAGATCTTCAAGTGGAAGATGACTTACTTTATTTTGCCATATTATGGTGTGGATTCCTTTTTGTATATCAGTTAGACTTCTAAGGTTCTTTTCAAAGCTCAACTTCTGTGATACTGAGTCCAAGTAAATTATTCATTAACAGAGATGGAACATTACTAAATAACACAAAGTAGTAGTTTTAAGGACAGCTAGGTATCTCACTGGATAGATTGGACCCAAAATAAAGAAGACTCATCTTCCTGAGTTCAAATCCAGCCTCAGGCATATACTAGCTGTGTGACCTTGGGCAAATCTCTTAACCCTGTTTGCTTCAGTTTTCTCATTGGTAAAGTGAGCTAGAGAAGGAAATGGCAAACCCCCTCCAGTATTTTTGCCAACACAAATGGGGTCCCAAAGAGTTAGACACAACTGAACTACAGCAATAGTTTAAGATTTTGTTATGCTAATTCAAAATCTTGGCAACAATGACAATAATGTTATTTGTCCTAGTATGTTTAATCAGTATTGCAGCTCTTTGTCTATATGTGCTTTTAATTTATTGGTGTGAAAAAATTGATCAAAAAAAGTGAACATGGCCTGTGTACTTATTTTTGGGGGGAAGACTCCTTGCACAGACTCACTTTGCTTCCTCCCAACTCAGCATGATAGTTAATCAATCTGTAGCACACTATCAGAATGCTCCTAATGTTGACTTTGATAAACAGTTACTATAGCAACAGTCATAACTCACATTTATAAAGGGTTTGAGAGTGTCTTAGATACCAAGCTAATTGCAACTGCTGAAAATTAATCTTTATCACAGGTCTCCACCTTGTGGACAATTGGTTTAAATGTAAACCCTTTATGATTTCCCATCCCCTTGTTCTTTCCAAAATTCTCCACTTTACCTTGGCTTACCTTGATTCTAGATGACTATATTCATTAACAGATTTCCATTAACAGCAATTTCCATTTAGAATCTTATGCTTTGGATTTCAAAGGAAGAGTTATTTTCCAGAACTGACTTGTCATCGTTTGCCTGAGTCATATCTATAGAAATATACTCTAAGAGGGGATCATGGAACCAAAGGATTTAGAACTGGAAGGAACCTCAGGGTTCAGGTCCTCCACTTTATAGGTGAGGGGGAAACTAAGGTCTAGAGAAGCCTGAAAAAAAAGTACTTGATTTTAAGTCTAGAGTTATTTGGACTTAAATATAATTTCTGATACCAATTGTATCATCATGGGCACTTGATAAGCCTTTTTTTGAGCCTCAGTTTTCTCACCTGTAAAATGAATATAACCAAATCTGTAGAACCCAATTTACAGCGTTTTTGTGAGGTTTTAAATGACATGATTTATGTAAAGCTTTATTTAAATATCAGCAGTTATTATTATTATTATTATAGCTAACAGAGGCAGTAACTAGTAGAATCAGGATTTGCAACCAGATCCTCTGACTACTGATTCTCCTTCCCTTTTATGTAGGAACTAATTATCGTTAGCAGATGTGACTAACATAATAGCTTCAGACTTTGTTAACTTAATTCATGATCAGTTAATGAGGGTGGGGAGAGTAGTTTAATATTATAAATATTTTTTCCTTTTGCTTCTCTTTCGATGCAGTATGAAAACTAAAGATTTTGTCAACTCGATTGATTCATGGGAGATAACAGTCAATAATACATAATCCATAAATGTTGCCCCATGGACCAGAAACATTGCACATTCTTCCTTGAGGAGGAATCATCTTAGGTGATGTTTGTTTTAAGTTAGAATTAATCCTTCTGATCTATATATTTCTGATCAGAAATTAGTCTCTTAACCTTTAACTAATGGTTAGAAAATGTCAGTCCACTATGTAAGGCCTGTCTCCTACAATGTTGACTTGGTCATCTCAGTGATAGTACCAATAATGTTCAACAAACCTCAAGATAAGAGACATCTTGGATGAGGAGAAAGAAAATCCTATTGTTATTTGTAAACATTTACTCTCTAATCTAAGTGGGATTCTTGTAAATAGAAATTTTAAACAAATATTATAAAATGTGAGAGAATCATATTGTAAAACCACATCATCTACATGAAATCTCTTTGGTTACCTAACTTGTTTTTATGATTCTCTGTCCTTTCTTTATAAAATGCTCTCCAAGTTCTGTATCAGCAGAGAATAGAACCTCATTTATAAAACTAACTTTGTTATTTCATTTTTAACCTAAGAAAAATATGGTTAAGAGTGGTTTTCTAGGGAAACAAAAGTCTTTTCTGGTCCCTCTCTTTTTCCTACTTCTTTCCACCCAACCTCAGATCTCCTCCCAATTATATTGTATCTTCATAGTTGCTTGCATATATCTCTCCAAATAGAGTTAAACCTTGAACTCATGCTTTTGCCTTTTCTTATTTCTCTGTCTCTTAGGACAGTGATGGGAATATAGTTTACCAATAAATGTTCAAAAACTGATTGACTGAAATTAAGATTAAAAAGAATTCTATCTTAATCTTTTTAATTCTCTACTCTACCTGTTAGTAAATGCAAACACTTAATGATTTTCCCTTTGATGAGAGTCTTAGGTTCATAGTGCTTTCCCCACTAATAAAATGTTATGAACAGAATTTTATTAACCTTTATTATCTCATGAAAGTGCAAGATTGTGAAAACTAAAGCTTTTTTCAATTCCAGACAAATTCTTAAAGTTAGGAATAATACTAGTGGGAGCAGCAGGATAGGCATGGGAATTGATAGGCTCTGATGCTTCATTGATGATTAAAAAACAACATCCAAACTTTGACTATCTCCATCAGCTCAGTTTGTACTTTAGCGTTGATGTAGTGCAGGGTTATCTGGGGGTTTTAGAATGCTAATTAAACTGTGTCTTGTTCTGGATACACTTATCACCAGAACCATAAGTAAGGTAAAGCACTGGGGCTTTTTCCCAGGGCACTAGAATTTAGAAAGCCATAAAAAATAAATAAATAACAATTGACCTGAGCACCTACTCAGTAAGAACAATTAAAAATAGGAACTTACTAAATGCTATCAAGGCACCCATCTGTTGGACATTATGGCACATAATCTCCCTCCTTTTGACTGAATTTACCTTAATTTCTTCCTATATTAATTTTTACTTAATGAATTAGAAAGTTGATTTGAAGATGAATTTTGTTTCGTTTATCTGAATAATAAGATTGCAACTGGTCAAACATGTTAAATTGACTATTGAGAAATCATAGAATTTCAGAGGCGGACAGATGGGAATTTTCTTCAAAACATCTCTTCTTTCCATAGATGCAGAAACAAGCCTAGCCAGGTGAAGTGACTTAACAGCAAAGTTGATCTTTAGATTTATATTGCAATGTACATTCCACTTTATCATAATCTCTCTTCAATCAAAAAAATATTGTCTGTGTGGACTCATCCATAAAATAACTTTTTTCCTTAGCCAAGTGATGATGATGATGATGCTTGTCCTTTGTTCTTGAAGAAGACCATGACAACAGGGTGGTATCCCATGACATATATCTGAACTGGATTTGAGTGAGGCAGTACTATGCTAAGTTAGCAGCCTCACCTTCTTCTCTAGAGTCATCTGAATCTGGTGACTAGATATGAATCAAAACAACTGGAGATGGCCCTGAATGCGAGGTAATCGGGGTAAGTGACTTGCCCCAGGTCTTCCTGACTTCAGGACCAGCCTTCTACCCATTGCCCCATCTTGGGGTGCTAGCCAAATTGAACTGAACGAGCAGACTATAGGTAAAGCTAACTTTTCATTATGTGTAGGTTCTTGAAAAGTTTTATGTTCTTCATAGAATGCTGGTGTTGGAAGGGAATTTATTGATTCTTTGATTCAACTCTCCTAATTTTACAGATAAGAAAATCAAAGCCTTGGTGAATTCAATGTCATTGGCAGGACTCACTTGATCATGAACAAAGCCAGATCAGGGATAGTTGGGATCCAGAAATCAGACACTCCTTCCAAAACCATGTGGTATGGTGTCATTCCCAGATCTGGAGCATGTTACCTGGATTCACATCTCAGCTTTTCTACTAACTATGTAACATTAAACAAGTTGCCTCATCTCTGTTGACCTCATCGGTAGATGGTCCCTCAGTCCACTTTGAACTAAAAAAATCTTCTGGTTCTGAAAGCAAGGAGTAGTGAAAAGGAGAAACTTCAAACAGTCTGAATCATCTGTTACCACAGAGATCCAGGAGTACTTAACAGACAGATGTCCCAGCAGGTGTGAAAAGTATGAAGTCAGTGGACTTATAAATAATAGTATTTACTACAAGAGTAATTCACATTTATACAAAACTCTAATATTTACAAAATATTTTGCCCACAACATTCTTGTAAAGTAGGTTGCATAACAATTATTATCCCCAATGACTTTGAGTTTTCCAGTTATTGTTTCCCTCTCAGAGTGATTGTTCAAGATTTTGTATTAAATGTTTAGGATTGAGACTTGATCTTAGATCCTCTAACTAAAAAAAACCAACCACAAACTAGTATTCTTTTCTTTATATTGCATTATTTCTTAAAATAGGTAATTATGTATATTATGTATATGCATATGTGTGTGTGTGTGTGTGTGTGTGTGTGTGTGTTTGTACATGTTAATTTGGGGCAGCTAGGTGACTCAATTGATAGAGTTCTGGGTTTGAAATTAGAAAGACTCATCTATTTTCCTGAGATCAAATCTATCCTAAGACACTGACCAGCTGTGTGATCTTAATTTGCCTTAGTTTGGCTTGATTAAAGAATATGGGAAGGGGATTTATATCATATATAACTGGAAAGAGAGAGGCTATGTTTTGAAGCGTATAAGAAAGATATGGGCCAGGTTTTAAGGTATTTTTAAAACTAAATGGAAGCATTTATATTCTATCCTAGAAGTAAGAGGAAACCATTAGAGTAGATTGAGCAGGGGAATGGAATGGTTATAGCTGTTCTTAAGGAAAATTTCTTCAGCTTCATAATAGTTCTTGGACAATGTAAAATAAACTGGAATGGTAAGAGATTCAAGTCAAAAGTCTATTGAAATGATCTCAGCACAGCCAGGACTAGCTCATCTAATCCACTATTTTTTCCGTTTGTCTTATTTACATTAAAGAATTATATTTTAAATTCATTAGGAAGGCTTAATAAATGAATCTTTGTAAAGTGAAGATTTTAAACAAATAATTACTCCCTACTATGTCATTTGTTCATTTAAAGGTTGTTAGAACTTCCTTCCCTGAACTGACTTTGTATTTTCTTGGCATTCATTTAACATTTACTTAATAGTGTATATATTATCACCCTTCAGTTTAAAGTCAGCTCCTTGAGGAGAGGGAATTGGTGCATTTTTATAACCTTTATAAGCTCTGGGAGTCTTTATCCTAATTCCTACACCCAGTTATGAGTTAGGTTTCTCCTAGAGTAAGGCTGGCTGTACTTGTTTCTCAGAGATTTAGAGATGCCCCTCAAATAGTATTTTGGAATTCCTCTCTAATGCCATTGGTCCAAGATCCAATCTGGTATGTTCTCCCCAGTATCAATAAAATGGCACAATTAGTATCTCCCTTATATACTCAATTTAGTCAAATGATTAGTCTCCAGTATGATTTAACTAATTAAAAGCAATACATTTTGATAAAAGGATGTTTATTGCAATGAGATAAGAAGGATTAGAAATTACAAATCACATATCCTACCCCCCAACTAGGGGGTGTACTTCTATGTATTACATTAGACCTTGCAAAGAGTAGGTTCAAAGTTAGAGACTGCTGCAAAGCATTGACTCTGCCAAATTCACTTCCAAGGGCAACATAATGGATGGATGAATTTACAACAGGAAATAGTGATCTTGCTGCCAGGTCTGATTCACTGTTAGGGTGGATCCCATAAGTCAATCTTCACCACTGCCCTGACTTCAAACTTGAATAAAAGCAAACTCCCATCTCTGGACACCTGGTGGTTCTTCTAACCTTTGGAAGCTCACAAGGCCACTGCCTAGTCTGCTTTCTCCAATATATTTTATCTAAGGTAGAAAAGAATAGACACAACTTAGCACAACCATTGCCCAGTATAGGATAGACACTTCATAAATATTACTTGATTGATTATTGATGCAACAATGCGGCCATGCTCTAGGGCTTCACTGGAGGTTAGCCAGGTGAAGAAGTGGACTGCATTGCTATCAGTCTTAATTCTGGCTCAGAAATCAATCAGAAATCATCATTCCTTACATGCAAGCAAAGAAGAAACTGTTATAGAATAACTGCTCATGCTCTGAAACCTTCCATTTCGTGTCATCATATATTTCCAGAAGAAGGCTCACCAAACCTCCTCATGTGGTTTGGAAGCTGGCAGACTTTACAGCCTGGGTTAGCCTAGCCTAGCCCTGGTATGTAGTAGGTGCTTACTAAATGCTCACTGAATCAAATTAAATTCAATCCAGATGTTCATAGATCACCTCAGATGTTTGCTATTATTATTATTATTATTATTATTATTAAAGCAGAGTATACCTGTGCCATTACTTTGTTTTGACTGTGAAGACATGACAGTTTGGATTGGGGATTCTATTTCCGATATTTATTAAAATCTGAATTTTTCACTACTTTATTTATTTTGAACTTTGGGACCATGACCCCATAATAATTTATATAGTTAAAAGTGTTCACATACTGAGCAGGAGTTTGGCTCCATGCACTGCCAAAATGGTTGCTTTGTTGATGAGTTTTATATGTTAACAAGGTGCAAAGCAGCCTAAACCACACGAGTCCGGTTGCTTCAGAGGCCAGTTATGTTTATTCTGTTGGCAGGAAAGTCAGAGTAAGGCTCTATCAAATAACTTTGAAGTTAGCCAGACATTGCGTGCATGTAGTGATGTGCTTCTTATCTCTAGTACTTTCAATAAAGATGGAAATGAGCAGAAAAATGGAAGGAAGCAGACTTCAGTTATTATAGTAATCTTAAATTAATTACAGACACAAGTGGACAGAGCACTAGCCCAAGGGAGTCAGAAGACTTGGCTGGAGACTAGCTCTGTTACTAACTAGCTGTGTGATCTTGGACAAGTCATTAGGTGCTGTGAGCCAAAATTTCCTCATCTGCAAAATGAAGGAGTTAGATCTCCAAGAATTACAAATTCTCAATGATTCAACTTCAAGAAAGACTATAAAAGCTTTGCCAATTTAGCCTGTATTGACAAGTGGTACAAGAATGTTGAAGCATAAAAACAATAGTTTTTAAAACTCTGAATTTATAAACAAATATCTTAAGGAAATGATTTCTTACCCCTAAAGTAATTTTTCACAAAAGGATTTAATTTATAATTCCTTTAAGTCATAAGTTCCCTTAGGACATTTGAAAAATGATTTTCTTTTTAAAAATTAATTACATGATTTTCTTGCACACAAAGTGACATTTAGCTGGAAGCACAGCAAGGAAAATTGAAGCCATCAGTTGAAAGAGATAAGATTGAGGAAGAAAGCAAGAAAAAACTTTTAAAAATCATTGTATTGAATCAATTAAAAACTAAAGTACCCCTAAAAAGTACTTCTTCTTAAGAGAAGAAAGAAAATATTTCTAAGGAAATACCAAGGGACAATGATGAATACCTTAAAATTAGATTTATCTCACCTTGTAGACCATATTTGAAGATAAGCCAGAGTTTTAAGTGATAGTAAAAATCAGGAATGTAGATTTAAGTCTTCTCTAATGCCAAGTCTTATCTAAAAATCTCCAGCATCTCATAGAACACTATTATTAGCATCTTTAAACACAGTCTCTTGCCCCTAGGAACTTAGAATCTAAACCAGATCTCAACTAAGGAATAAAATAGAACAATAAATTGACACATGCATAAATATTGGGCTTTACTATATACTTCATAATCCATGTTAAAAAAGGTGGATTTTTTTCCTCTCTTTTCCCAGTACTGTCAGCCCTCTCTGGACAGACTTCTTGGCCTCTTGTTCTTTTAAAGACATATTCTTGGCCTCTTAGCCTCTCACTGGATACCTTCCTTCCAGTTGAGGACAAATCTTGGCTTCCCCTTCATTCACTAGACATGTTCCTAGCTTCTCATCTAGTTGGGGACAGATTTTTGGCCTTCTACCTTACTGATCCCCATGAAATCTTTCTATCAGTTCATATGACTTGCCTAGTTCTCTGACCAAGAATTACCACACCTTTTATCTTGAGTATAAAACATGATGAGTAAAACATAAGTCCTTGGCATCAGTTGATATCTAGGTTTGAATTCTGATTTTTTTTAACACTAACTAGTTGTGTGACCACTGGCAAGTCACTTAAATTCTCTAAACTCAGTCTCTTCATTTGCAAAACCAGATAACATTAATATCCATCTATCCTATGGCTATTTTGAAGCATTTTACAAGTTTTAAAGTATATGAATGTTAGCAATGATAACAGTCACTTGTGATTATTGACCTGAAAGAGATTTATAGACGATCTACAACCCATCCAATACAGAAATTCCTTCTATACTATTTTAAATACATGATAATCCAGTTTCTGCTTCAATATTTCTTCTATTTTGAAATGTCACATCTTTTATTTCTAGACTTACAAATTCTTACCAAAGACAGTTCTTGCAAATGTCATATTTGTAAAGTGTTTAGCACAGTGACTCACACACAATAGGCATATGTAAGCATGCTTCCCTTCCTTTCCCTTCATTTAAGATAACATAATATACAAATTGTCCTCTTGAGAGCAGTGTTATCAGCATCTCTTTAAAAGTGTCATATTTGTAAATGAGCATAGGATTAGCATGCACCTCAAATTTATTTTGCTGAGCTAAATTGAAATCAAGTTATTCTATTTCTGTATTCATTTTTTCCAAGTATAATCTAATCTTTCCTCATTTTTTAATTCATGGTTAAACTGAGTATTCATCTGCAATCCCAAATATATGGACTCAATGGACTGGCTATCTACATGTATTTTATAATCTGAGTAATTGGCATTTTTCATCTACTTCATTTTTTCTGTTTGGATTGTAAGCTATCTTTTGGATAGTTAAGAGTTTCATTGAGGAGATGTTTTAATGCTGTGAGACAATATAATTAGCACAATCGTCTGCAAATACAAGCTCTGCAAGACATTATTATCTACAATCGTTCTGTCTTCCTTTAAGACCTGGAAAAAACTTCCATGACAGTGATCTCATACCAATGGCTAGTACATTTTATGTACTCTCAACAGAAAGACCCATCTTTTTGATTTAAATGCTCTCTAAGTGATGCTTTCTGATTGTTAATTTTGTACATTTATTTGAGGAATAGAATTTTCAGGTTTTTCAGGGGACAAGGGAGAAATGTATATGAGCACTCAGGCCATAGTATATTTCCAATGATGATATGCTTATAAAATAGTGTAGGAGAAACCATTGAGAAAATGCATTATTGTTCTTGTGGTTAGAATGAGGGATTGCAGATAAATCTTAGTGCATGTCACTAAGGATAAAATGTGCTTAGTGAGTTCTTCTTGACTTGAACTACTCAAACACCATAATTTCTAGAATCCCTCGTTTAACATTTTTTTAAAAAAAAGATAGGACAGTATTTTCTAGATTTGGCTTTGACTACTTTTCTCATTCTCTAAGATTTCTCCAAAACTACTGATTACTAAATATAATTTATATGTGTCAAAAAGGCAGAGAAGAGGTAAAGAAGACAAGAAATTATCACTTCATTGTAAAAGGCTTCATATTGAAAATGAGATTTCAAGAAGTTTTAAAAACATGAGATGATATTGAATTTTATTTAGAAATCAAGTAGGTATTTTTGATATATTAGAAAATGCCATAAAATCCAATCAATTGCTAAAATGTTCAAAATATATAACTTGGAATCACCACTCATAATAAAGAAATATAAACAAGAAGACAGTCTGAAAAGCATGTACTGGTCATCACTATTACAATTTACTTCCTCAATAATTATCAACTATTTTAAATCTATTTTGATGTTCTAATAAATATATATATAATACTAGTATAAAGAGTCTGATGGTTTCTTAAATTCAAGAAATATATTTCATGCATTTTATTACAGAGCTAATTTTTTTCATAAAATAGTTCTTTTTATTTCCTGCTTGTCTTTTGCAATGTTAAATGTGCAGGGGTTAGAAAAGAACCTTGAAATAGCAGCCAGTCAGGCATAATTTCCCTCCTAATGTAAGTTGTTATCATTATGTTATTCCCAGGATGGCATCACTTTACCTTTTAGTTATTCAATAAACCAGAACTTTGTTAGTGATACTATATTTTTTCCTTATTGATTAACTAAATATATATATATATATACATATATATATGTTTGTGTATCTATATCTATATCTTTATCTATATCTATCTATATCATCTATATCATCTATATCTATACTTCCTTTTCTTCTATGTCCCATTTCCCACTGTACTGTATGAGAAATTATAAGTTATTTTTATCTTATGTAAATTAAAAAAAAAGTAAATTAAGGCTCTATCTGGAAGAAGTAACCCTTAGAAACTATTTTCTCATAATGTTTTCTTCATCAGTGCAATGTAAATAGGGATCATTGAGCAAGAATTCCAGTTAGGTCTGTTAGTCAAATCTGTGTGTGTGTGTGTGTGTGTGTGTGTGTGTGTGTGTGTGTGTGTGTGTGTGTGTGTAAACAGATGTAGAAACCACTATTTCAAAAGGGAAGTTTGAAGCTACTTCTTTGACCCTTTCTTTATAATACTTCTCAGGAAGTCATAGAATTCTGATCTAGCTGCTACAGAGTTGGTCAATATGGAACTGGCCAGAGAAATCAAGATTTAGCTGAATTATAACTTAATCAGCTACAAATCCTTTTTGGTTGAAAGGAATTTAGTACATTTTCTTTTGTCACAATATGGGCTTGAGAATCTGCTACCATTTGAATCTAGGCCCTCATTACTACTCATCAGGACCACCATCACTAGTCTGATACTGTCCTACTATGATGCCATGACTTCTCAGATTTTTCCATGCTATTCTTCTGCATGCTGTCTTCTCTCACCTTAGCTGGTGGGTTTTGACCATAACTAATCTAGCCAGACATGCTGTTCCCGCCTACTGCTATCCATGCTATGTCAGAAGGTAGTCTCTCTCCAGCCCCCTTACTTTTCCACCTCTGAGAGTAGCAATCAAACCAATAACACTTCCTGGTGCCCTATGATTCCATTCATGATGTCTAACTATTCTCTATAACTACTTTTTCATTATTCATTATTCATTTACTCCAAGTCTTCCCATCTTCATTCTCTTCTCATTCCAATGGCCCCCTTCAAAACACTGACAGAATAATCTTTTTCATGTGGAATCTGCTCATGTTACTTTTTTTTTCTAAAAAATCTTCAGTCACATTATTGCCAGATAAAATTCAAATGCCTTTGCCTGACTTTTGAGGTCTTCCACAATCTGATGTTCCCTTATCTTTATTTTCTTGGTTCATATTTCATACTTCTAGATACTCTACACTCCAAACTGCTATGTTGTCTGCCTTCTGAACATACCTTTCACTCTTCATCCCATGTATTTGGTTAAGCTATCCCTAAGTAATGCCTCAAGGCACTTTCAAGTTCTTAATCTAGGTCCATTAGTTAATGAAAACAACTGCTCATGAGCCAAGGAGCAGTGTACAGTAGAAAGAACATAGAATTTGGGGTCAGAGCATATGGATTTGAATCCTAGATAGGCTATATATGAATTCTTGTGATGTTGAGTAAGTCTCTTAAATTCTCTGATCATATCTGTTTCTCAGCTGAAAAAGAATGTATCTTTTCATTCAATTTTTGGAATACTTCTTTCATAAGGACTATACCATTATCTTTTCTTAAACAAACTCTGTATTAGGAGAGCTTCTTTTCTCTGCACTTTCACCTCTCCTCTTCTCCCAGGTAGACACTGAACTAGCTGACTTCTGAGAATCTTTTAGTTTTAAGCCTACAGCATAATCTCTGAATCTAATTTTCTCTCAGCATCCCCAATATCAGTCAGAATACTATCAGGTGATATTACAGTATTGCAAATAACCATTTGCTTAAAATAGAATAGATGGTAAATAATGAAAGGTGAATTAAACAGAAAGCAATCTCATCAGTTATTCCTCCAAATCACATCATCCCACTCTTCAATTCTAGGAACAGGGAGAACTCTTTGCTTATAGTCCCAGTTCTTGGATTCCGCTAAGGAGTAGTCCTGACTTTGCAGCAATTTTTTTCCCCCTCAACTCACATCTTCTTGTGCCTTGTTTGAATCTTGACAAGTCACCTCTCACAACTATTTTTCTTCTAACCTTATGTGTTGCTAAATCTATGCATAACCTTCTAGGACAATGACTACCTTCTGAGTTAGCACCTTTTGAGAAGGGGATTCTGAAGATTCTCGTTACCAATAAAAGAGGATCTTTTTTGGATTCCAAGACAGTGAAATTATAACAATGTCCTCCATTCCTAATTTTACCTAATGAATTTCTATCTTTTAATTATTCATATATTATATAATTCATATTTTACCTTCTCTAATTTGCTCATGACTCTACCCTAAGATTTCATTACAGATTTTATTTGTGGGTTTTTCAATATGGTATCTTCTTTGTATTTTAGCTGATAATCTCTAGGAGAAGAGGGATTTATGTTTTACCTAAACTCTTTACCTTCCAGCTCTCTACTTACAATAGGTAATTAATAAATTTTAGTTAAATGACCATTCTGACTTTCCTAGAAGCCTTCTCAGATCTCTTTCTAGGTGTCTAGACATTGTTGTTTTGTTCTTTTAAAGTAATTTTCTTCAAGAGAATGGAGAAACTATTTGTAGTCCATTGAAATTGTGTAAATCTAACAACCCTACTCCTTCACAAAATTTTTAGTTTAGTATCTAAAATTGGAATCAGTTTTTTTAAACTCATATTAGGGTACCAAATTATTTTTTCTCCCCTTTTTAGTCATCCTTACTTCCTTCCAAGAAAGATTTACTCTGATATTTCATTGAACTCTTGACAGACTTAGACATGGACTCATTTCCCAAGACAAGAATAGTTAAAGCCACTTCATCAAATGATGATGGGATGAATTTCTCAGTCCTAACACATGAAACCTATATATTTAGACATAGCTGAATTGCGGTCTACATTAATGAAGTGATTATTCAAATGAGTAATTTTGAAGCATTTTAGTGTCACTAGTTTATTCCCCAATTTTAATCTGTGACCTTCTTTCTTGATGGTTGCAAAAAAATCTTTCAAGTCTGCAAATAGTTATTATTCCCATTCCACTGGATATGAATGCAATGCCTGTCTAATGGGAAAAGATTAATCTTTCAACTTGGTCTTAATCACATCAGAGGAAAAAATGAATGATTTTCAGTTAAGGGTAAGGGAATGAATGGATGGATGGGATGGGTAGAGGAGCAAACAGTCAACAAGCCCTCATTCAGCTACTGGCACTGTGGTAATTGCTGGACCAGTAGGAGACAGGTGTTGCCCATCTTTCCACAGCACATTTCTTGATGGGATGGGAGCTTCTTCAATTAAAATATGATGAGGACAGCTGGCCAGCAGCTAGCACTGGCAAGAGGACAAGAATGTCAATAAATGGATCACAGAATTAAACTTACAGGCACAGCTGTTTCTCATGAAGAATCTGGTACTGTAGCCTTACACACAGGGGCCTCAGCTTTTCCATTCCACTCACGCTTTGCTGTAGCATCTTTCAAGTTGAGAATAAAATCAAAACTTCACCAGCATTGTTAAAAAATGCCATACAGTTCAGTCAAGTTTCACAAAAGTCCTGGTAAAGTCGTTAAATCCCAGTGACTTGTCACATGTCTCATGAGTCACTGAGAAAATTGGAAAGGGTTCCATGACTCGTGACACTGGCTTCTCTTATTTTACCAGAAGACCACACTCACATGGACTTGGAAGAATTTGTTCCAGAATTCAAAACTCAAGACGGAGTGTGAAGAGCAACAGAAAAGTCTGTAACAGCAGCTTCTGAATGAGAATACCATTATGTTCCTCTTGGAGGCAAGGTGGTACATAGATTTGGTACCTACCTTGGATAATCACTTAATCTTTATGAATTTTAACATACTTGCCTTGTCCTTGGGTCTCAATTTACTCATCTGTAAAATTACAGCTGTCCCTTAACTTCATCACCAACCACCTAGGCAAAGTAATCAGAGAAGACCATTATATTAGGAAAAGGAATAAATAAATAGTTCACTGAACCTGGAGCCAAGGAGCCCTGGGTTCAAATATTGCCTGAGATACTTACTGACTGTGATCATGGATAAGTAACAACCTTCACAACCTCAATTTCTTGATATGTAAAATGAAGATAATTCTTTTATTTGAGAGCAAAATTTTTTTAAAAGACTTTAGAGCTTTTGAAAGTGCTTTGTAAACCTGAATGTTATATAAATATGTTATAGTTAAAATTTTTTTGAGGGAGTTACTCATTTTTCTGACTTTGCTTATCACCATTGCTTAGATGTGAGAAGTTTTGTTTTGAAAAGATTTTTTTAATTAGACTCAAATTTTAATCTGTTATTGTCAAGATATCTTACAAAAGATTGAGAACTTGGATAGAAATGTAAAATCATGGTATAGTGGAAAGAGAGTGAGTTAGGAGATGATGTCTAGTCTGTGGCACATGTGGAAAGTTGGATAAGTCATTCATCCACAAAGAGATGGAAATCAGACTAGGTGTTAGCTGAGGTCTCCCTCATCTCTGAAATACCATGATAGAAAGAACACTCTTTCCGAAACACACCAGAACTTTACTTAAGGAATCATCCAGCAGAGGGCAATATTGGCATTTGCAGTTTTTTAAAATAAACTTATTAACTGCTAAATAAAAATTAGCCATTTTTGATTCACTATATTCAACTATTAAAAAGATTATCTTTTCAGAGAAATAAATGCAGGGAACAGTAAAAATAAAGATGAAATCAACTTTTAATACATAAAAACAACTAGACTATCATCTCTAAACAGAGAAAAACTGATCGATTTCAATCTTTGTTTAAATTGTGGAATATTTACTGAATTATTTTATTGTAAGAATCTTATCCCTTCATTGCCCAGAATTTTAATATATATGCACACACATATATATGCATGTATATATAAATGTATATACATCTTTCCATTTTTGAAGAGGAACACAACATCAGGGAGGTGATGCCATGACATGAACAGGAATTGTATTTCAGTGAGGGAGTGCTGTGCTAAATCACCAGCCTCATTTTTTCCTCCAGAGTCATCTGGGTCCAGGGGCCAGATAAGGGTCAGGATGAGTATAGAAATGGTCCTACTTTCAAGACAATCAGGGTTAGATGACTTGCCCAAGGTCACACAGTTAGAGTCAAGTGTCTGAGTCCAGATTCAAATTCTCATTCTCCTTATCCCTCCATATCTTCACCTCTTCTCTTTCCCAGGACCTCTCATTTTGTTCAAAAAAATCTCTAAATGCTAATACTGGGCGAATTAAGCTTTTCTGCTTCCTCTCATGCATTTTAGAGTGACCTTAGTAGAGCAATTCAACAATAATGATTTTGCATTTGCAGAGGAGAATGATATTGTTGACCCATACAGAGGAACTGAGGCTTAATTAATGGATGTAAGTATCTTTAGTTCCGTTGGATTAGTTCAAAACACTATTAAGAAAACGATTCTCTATTGTTTGCCAATTGCTGTTGGACTAAGTATTCCACTTGGCTGAACTTAAATCAGAGAGATTAAACCCTAATTAAGATTTTTTCAGGTTGAATTTAGCTAGAGACTAATTTTAATTTAAGTTGCCATTGAACTAAATGCTGCCTTTGAAGGATATCTATGAATATGGTTCCAAAGACTACATGATTTCTGAGGTTCCTCCAAGCTCTAAATTCTGTGATCTTCTGTTCTTTTTTGTTGTGTAAAGTTATTGTATTTGCTTCTTATCTCCATATGGACTTTCTGCAATGTCTCTAGTCTGAATTGGTTGTGACCAGATAAAACCTCTTTTTTTTCCCTTTTAGGGGTAAGAGTGTGATTTTGCCATCTTTTTGTTTTAATATATGACTATTCAATGATGCCATATGCAGTAATTTGTTATGCATTCATATTATGGGAATAGCCTTTGACCTAAAAATTATGAAGCCAGGTCTGGGGGAAAGGGACAGAAACTTTTCATGTACATTCTCCTAGATTCAGCACTTTACTTTGCACAATCACAAAGCCAAGGCCATGTGCTGAAAACCTTTTGTTAATGGACACAAGTAATCTCCTAGGGACTGGAGCTCAGTAACAATACCTATGCCTCCTCTTCAGATCTGTGTCCAGGTTCAAAAAGGCATCATTTTACAACTGGAAGTCTAATCAACCTTATTATTCTATAGATGAAGAAACTGGGAAGTTTTCAAGGTCAGATAAGTAGTTAGAGGCAAAGCAAAGTTAATGTAGGCAAGTTCATCTCCACAGCCATGACAGGAAAAAAAAATCTAGTAATAATAAATATTAAATCTTTTGTCTAAGAAAATGGCTTTAATAATCATAAGGCATCTGCTTCGTTCATTTAGTCTTTTACTCTTTCTCCCCCAAAACTGTCAAATCAATATTAGCCAGACAAACCTGGTCAAAAATCTTCAGCGATTCTCAGTTGCCTCTAAGACAAGATTTTGTTGTTCTGTCATGTCTGACTCTTTGCAACGCCATTTAGAATTTTCTTGGCAAAGATACTGCCATCTCCTCCACTTTGCTCTATAGATGTAGAAACCGAGGAAATCAAGATTAAGTGACTTGCCCAGGGTCACACAGTTAGTAAGTATCTGAAGTCAAAATTGAACTCAGGACTTACTGACTCCAGACCTGGTGTTCTATACACTGAGCCACCTCACTGCACACATGTATTAAAAATTTCTCCAATCTGGTATCCATCTGCCTTGCCAGATTTCTTTTATTTCACCTAACTCACTCTTGTCAAAGTGGGCTATAACCTCCAAATTTCATCTCCCACATCTTCACTTTTGTGCATGCTGTCTTCCATGCCCGAAATGAATTCCTTCCTTTCCAGTTTTTTTCAAAACCCTGGCTTGCTTCAAGTCTTAACTCAGGTGCTCTCTTCTACAAAAACCCTTTCCTGATTTCCTCTAGTTGTTACTACTCCTTCCCTTCTCAGATTATCTCATTTTCTTATCTGTTGTATATGTTGTCATCCACAATAGATTGTAAGATCCTTGAGAGCAAAAATTGTCTCATTTTTTGTTATTGTATCCCCAGAACCTAATGTGGCATCTTGTGCATTGCAGACAGTTAATAAATGTTTATTGTTTTTTCAATTTGTTCATTCATTCAACAGACATTTATTTTAAGCTCACCAAGATTTTTTTTTTAGATGCCTGCTCTTATAAGAATAACATTTTGTTCTGTGGGTTCATAAACTCATGCACATTAGCATGACTAATTTAATCCATTCCTAGCAAACAAACTATATAGATGACTAATAATGCCATCATCTTTCTGCCTCATTAAGATGACTCTTGTGGGTAAATTTGGTTTTTTCTATTAGATCATCAGGTCATTGACTTAGAGCAGAAAAGGACCTTAGAAATCATCTATGGTGCTGGAGCCACTAAATAATTTGATCAGAATGCCATACATGGTAAATATCACTGTTGTTAGGAGATTAGTTGTGACACTAGGGTCAATCTGCTTCCATTGCTTGCAGAGGTATTTTTTTTAAATCTAAAGGACAAACAAAAATCATTGAGACCCCTCCCCAAATTAAAATTTTAATTTTACTGTGTATGGCAAAACAATGAAGACCCTTTATAATGTCTCTCCTGATTTCTGCTAAGGAAACCAAATTCACAGCTCTTTGATTAAGAGGATATTGGACTAGAAACAGGGCTGCAAAGTGGGGGGGGAAATACCACTTAAAACAAAAGACACTGCATCCTTTCCATTCAATGATACCTTAATTATAATTTTTTAAGAAATAAATGAAAAAATTTTAAAAGAAACAGGAAATTTGAAGGTGCTGACCAGCTGGTCTTCTTCTGAAACAGAAGAATTAATAGAATTAAACTGTAGTGGGAGAAATGTCGAGAAAAATATTCTGACAATGAGAGTTGTTGAAGTCTGGAATGTGTTAAGGAGGGAAGTTGTAGAATTTCCTCCCCTTCTTTAAAATTAGGACAGATTCTCATCTGTCTGTCTGGAAGTTTGTCTTGTTCTGACTTTATAATGTTTCTTTTATTCCTTGAATTTTAGGATTCTCTGAGCCCATGAATGTCATGTTAATTTAAAGAACCTCTAGTCCTAAAGAGAGTAGGAGTTCTGTTGTAAGGCACATGGTGGGTTCCATAGCACTAAAAACACAATCTCTCAAAGTTTTTGTCCCAGGAACTTAGAAGATTCTAACAAGTAAAATAGTAAGAGGAGGAGACTTTAGAGAGTTCACTAGGATCTTTTTTCTCAATTCTTTTTTCATTGCACTAGCACTCAGCACAATCTGTGGCACATAAATAAATTCATAAATATTTATTATCTTAAAAATCTTATTGCTAACTAATAGAATATTCCTTGTCACATTCATTGACTTGTACAATGAATGAAATGAAAGAGGGGGAGACATAGAGACATAGACCCAGAAAGACAGAGACAGAAAGAGAGAGAGAAAACATGTGTGTGTGTGTGTATGTGTGTAACTTTCTATTGTCTTGATTTCCTTTTTATTGAGTCTAATAATGAAATTAGAAGAATTCCACCCCCCCAACCCCTCACCCCCTGAGAATATTGAAGAAATGGTGAGGGAGAAGGTATAGAAATGTGTTAATCATAGGGAGAAAGTGATTCAAGGACAAAACTATATCATGGACAATTCACAAAGCATATAATTTACATGGGGAAAATCATGTGACTATAGTAGCTCTTCAACAAGAATTTATTGAATATGTGAGACAGTAAGGTATAGTAAGAGAACTGTCTCTTGAGTCAGAAGATCTCTGGGTTCAAATCCCACCATTGACTGTTTCTACCTTGGAAAAATCCCTTAACCTCCATGCACTTCAGTTTATTTTTCATCTATAAAAATGTGGGCTTGGGACAAAAATTATTTCTTGAGATCCTTCTAAATCTATACAATTATTTGCAAAGTAAGAGGCATCAATAGAGTAAATGGATAGAGGCCCAGACTTAGCATCAGTAAGATTTGGGTTTGTGTTCTGCTTCGGATCTGTATTAACAATGTCATTTTAGAATAGTCATTCAGTCTCCTGGTGCCAGAGGTACCTCCTTAAGCCTTTAAATTATGGACAAGTTGCTGATCTATATTAAGTAGACTAGGGGTAGAATTCCTCTATACTGTTATTACACATCCAGACCCCCCCCATCCCACCACCAAAAAAAGACATTTCAAGACTGTGTGTGTGTGTATATATGTGTATATATATATGTGTGTGTGTGTGTGTGTGTGTGTGTGTGTGTGTGTGTGATAAAATAAATAATCAATATGGAAAGAATAAAAAATAAGTATAAAGAATGGTCTAGGGAAACCTTTGGTGTGAAACCTGAAGAAGGAAGGACAATCCAATGATTTGAGATCTAAGTTCAAGAGACATAGTATCCATAACAGGGGTATTTTATTCTTGTCAGTTTATATCTGGAGTATTGGGTTCAATTCTGGATACCACATTTTAGAAAGAATACTATCAAGCTATTGAGGACCATGAGGATGTTGTGGGGGCCAAGACATTTGAGGCATGCTAAAGGACCCCAAGGTGGGTTAGCATGGAAAAGAGATGACTTGAGGTGTGTGTGTGTGTGTGTGTGTGTGTGTGTGTGTGTGTGTGACAGATGTGTTCAAATATTTGGGGGGATTGTCAGAGTGGAGAAGAATCTGTATGTCTGGCCCAGAGGACAGAACTTGGAGCACTGGAGAGAAGTTATGGGAAGGCAGATTTAGGCTTGAGTCAGAGGAAAACTTCCTAGTAATTAAAAATGTATAACATTGGAACAGATTGAAAGGTTGACTGGATGAACATTTGTTGAGACTGTTACAGTGGGAATTCCTATTCAGATATAGGCTGGATTGAATACCATCTAAAGTCTAACTCTAAGGTTTCTGTGAATTTTACTTGAAAGGGAGTGGGAGGAAGTCAACAGTCTTTTTGGAGGAGATAACATTTTCGTTGATCTTTGAATAAAGAGAAATACTTCAAAAGATAGAATTGGTAGGAGAAGGGATAGTCCATTTAGGATATGGTGGGAAAAAACAAATGAACAAATCTATAGAGATGGGAGATGGCAGAGTGAAGAATGGAAATCAAAATCTAGTCCAGTTTGGCTAGAGTGTAGAATGTGTGAAGGAAAATTGTATGACGTAAAGTCCAACAGTTAGGTTGGAACCAGTCTGGGAGGGCCTTGAATGCTAGAGTCAGATGTTTCTTGGAATTATTCTGTGCACTGTACATAAAACTTGGAACTTGGAACAATAAAAATCTAATAATGAGGAGAATAGTAAAAACAAAGAATAGAGGTTGAAAGAGAAGTACACAGGGAAGGGAGAAGCATTCAAGATTCCTTCTGGGTGTAGTTCTATTGTCTCAGAAGTCTTGGCATAAGAAGATCATTTATATGGTGTGATTTGAAGAAAATAGCTGCCTGTTCCAAAATGCACATTCTCTAGGCCTACCACAGAGAATCAATTTGGTGAAGTAGAAAAGGCAAAGGATTGACTTCTAACTCTGATTCTCCCCTCCTAGGCTGTGAAACCTTGGTTAAGTCACTTTACTTCCTTTAGCCTATTTCTTCACCTATTTAAATGATGACTAGAAGAGCTATAAGCTCATATCAAACTCAAAAATGTCACCAAAAATTTGGTGGGAATGATGCCATGGTGGGATCTATGTTATGGGACACTGGTCCCCCTCAAAAAGAGAAGGAAGAAGAAGAAGAAAAAGAGAGGTAAGTGATACATTGAATATAAACCCTTTCCTATTTCACAATTTTGCCGAGAACAGACTTCATTCTCAGTCCAAGTGTCTGTGATCCCTCCTCTTCCCCCCAAGTCTGTCAAGGATCTCCTGGGTGCCATATCATCCTTAGATTAAAGCAGGCTGTAAACACACACCCCTGGGCTCTCCTCCTGGGGGCACTCCTGAGGATCTTCCAGAGAGAGGAATGATTAAAGTCAGATCCAAATCAGAACCACAGAAAGTTCTAGGGAACTGTTGTATGAGATGAGCCAAAAGGGAGCCTCCCTCTGGACAAGCTACCAGACATATGTTGTCTTTTGTCCTCTCCCACTTTGTTGTGAGCCAATTCTCTATTCCTTTGCAGCATACTTCCCATTCCATTACAGCTGATGGGGATTTTGCCTATATAAGGAGTATGAGACTAGGTCTCATGTACTTTTTCACCCTTTCCATCCTTCCTACTTGCTGACCACAAGTTTTGTGGCTTCATTTGAAAAATAATGCAAAGTGTTACATTCCCCAAAGTACGCCATGACACAGTCACTCTGTGCTCTCGTCTCTTGACATTAGTACCAAAGGAGAACAAGAATGTAAACATCTGTTTTTTATAAGTCCATTCCAGACTTATAACTTGATTAGTATAGGGGAATATTTGACATGATTAATTTTCCAGTCACAACATCATGATGGTTTTGTGTCCTTTTATTGCCTCTTTAAGGGATAGAAAGCAAGAAAAATAATATTCTAACTTTATTTTGGTCTGTTTTTAGTTTCTTAACTGTGCCAAATGTTTCTACTATAGTTGGTTCATGAATACACTGTTTTAATGCAATTATAAACAGCAAATTTCCCTGTAAAATATGTTACAAGAGACCTAAAATTTACTTGAATCTCAGTTTATGAATAATCAATCAGTCTCTGGAACACTAGTACCTGAAATGCAAGGATATTATATTGTGCCTTGAAATCAATAATTTTCAATGTGGCAATTTCTTGTCTCAAAACCCACTTTCTTTCTTTAAATTATTGTCCTCCTCATCCTTCAAATACAAATCAAATCAAATAAATTTTAAAAGCATTTATTAATTTCTTAGCATATGTAGGAAGAAAGGCAACATGGCACAGTAGATAGTTCATCAGCTTTGGAGACAGGAGACCTGGGTTCAAGTCTATTCACATTCACCTAATTAGCTTTTGTGACTATGAGTAAATTGACTAACTTCCACTGTCCCAGAAAATTTTCTCAGATTTTAAATTGCAAATGAATTGTCTGGTTTTTATAGGTAAAGGGACTTTCTTCAGGATCATTCTCTCAACCCCAATTATATAAAAGTCTCAAGTCCAGGCTGGGGATGAAAAGCAACTAAATCCTTACTCTCAAGACACTCACTGTCTATTACTATGTTGGAAAGTCTGTTCTGGTTGAAAGAGTACTTACTGATTTTACTTTTTAAGAGAATCTGAAGTCAAATTCTGCTTTTTGATATGTATTATTCTGTACAACAATGAATAAATCTTTTAATTTTGTTAAGTACAAGTTTCTTCATCTCTGAGATGAAAGCTTTTGGCCAGAAGATCTTTAAAATCACTTTCCATTCTAAATTCTTTGCTCTTTTAGAACCACCATGGTAACTGTTTTCAATACAGATAATAATCAGGTATCTCAATTTTCTATAGAAATGTAGTAGAGCTTCAGTGAAGAACACTGGATAGTTAAGGCTTCTAGGTCTACTCTGACAATTGGTATATTTTACTATATAATTTAAAAAAAATTGTTATCTCACTTTTCTAAGATGAAACACATATCCTTAATGAACTAGTCTGTTTTAAGAGAGTAGATTTGGTGATATTAGTAAATCACTAATGTATTGATATGTTACATATCAATAATAGCTAACACATATAGTGCCTCAAATTTTGCAAAACACTTTACAATTATTATCTCATTTTATTCTCACAAGTACAGGAAATAGGTAATATTAATATATCCATTTTACATTTCAAGAAACTGTCAAGAGACAGAGGGTAAGTGCTCAGAGTCACATAGCTGGTAAGACTCAAGTCTCCTCGACTCCAAGTACAGTTTTCTATGCTCTGTGTCACCTGCCTATAACTTTTTATAATACTATATAATTTCAGGGAAAGATTAAAAATTCTTTTGAATAATAGAAATCAGAGGGTGGTAGTCACTGAATTCAGTTCTAGGCCAGTTACATCTACCACCTTCCCCCTTTTTCATTCAGTCACGTATTCATTCATATGATATCCTTTATTAGATTCTGAAAAAAGGAGACACAAAATTCCTACCCTTCTGGAACTTACAGTATTATGAAAGTAATGAGATATAAGAGAAGGGTTGAATAAAGCCTAAAATAGAAAGTTGTTATTGACAGGGTATTCTAAGAAGGCTTCATAAAAGAGCCTTGTATTCTTGTATTCTACTTTTGTTTTCGGCTTTAAAGGATGGCAATATGTCTGGGTATTCCAGACACAGAATGAAAGCAAATACATGGTGAAGGGTGTATCCTGAGGCCAGAAATTAGGAAAATTTAGCTGGAGCAAAATGGAGAGGGAGGAATAGAAAATAAGGTTGAAAAAGTAAGGTGATAAATGATTGTAGTGATCCTCAAGTTCCTGGAAAAACAGCTTGAATTTTACTCAAAAGCTAATGGATACCCTTTGTAGATTTTTGGGACAAGCAGTGACTTGATGTTTTTGAGAACATTTAGTTAGCTGCTGATGGAATGACAGATTAGGGGAGAGAATTGAAAAGAGAGGGAGGCCTATTGGAAAGCTATTGAACTAATCCAGCTAGTCAGGTAAGGAGAATACCAAGTGAGTTGCAATGGAGATAAAGGGAGAGAGATGGATGTGGGAGATGCTGAGAAATTGATAGGATAGAATAACTGATGGGATATGAAATGTGAGGGGAAAGAAAGCGTCAAAAGCAATCTCAATGTTATGAACAATGGCAGAAATTGTGAAATTGGAAAGAGTAGGTTTACCAAGAAGAATAAAAATTTTGGCTTCATTTTTTGCTACTGAGTAGAAGTACCATTGGGGCATGCAATCATTGTTAATCTGTTGACTGTTTCAGATATGAATCTCAATCTATGAAAAGTAGTTAGTACTGTCGATATAGAATGGGAATAATCTAAAATACTGTCCCCTCTTGTGAGATCCAGTTGAAGTCATGAAGGTGGAAAAGACTGTCAAGAGAAAGTGTAGACAGAAGCAAAGAGAGCTAAGGACAGACCTTTTGCAGATCCCCACATTAGGAGACTGGGAAGAAAGGAAGAGATAGGGAAAGAAAAAGAGAAGGAATTGGCAGAGAGGTAGAAATAAAACCAAAGATATGGAACCTCCAAAACTAAGAGTGGAAACAGGATCCAGGAAGGAAGAAGAAGAGGAAGAAGAAGGGGAGGAAGATGAAGGGAAGGAAATTGATGAACAACAGTATCAAGAGCAAAGATGTCAAGTTACATGAAGACTGAAAAGTTACTAAATTTGGTAATAGAGTAGTTTTGAGAGAGAAGATTAAGTAGAACAATATGTTTTGTTCTTAACTCTTTCTCCACAAAAATATTTTTAGTATGTATTTAGATATTGCATATTATACTACTTTTTCATATAGGAAACTCCTTTAAGACTACAGCTTAGATATCCTGACCACTAATACTTCACTATTTCCATTGTGAAAGAGATACCCTCAAAATTTTGACCTGTTGGAAATGTGTTAACTTTCCCAAAGTTTCTCCTACTTGGGTACAAACATTACCAGAAGTTTTGGCCTTAAGAAAGAGTAAAACACCTAGCTGTGTGGCCTTGGGCAAGCCACTTAACCCCATTGGCCTTGCAAAAACCTAAAAAAAAAAAAAAAGTAAAACAGAATTAGGTTAACAAGCACATTTATTGATATTTCTCTAAGTCAAGAACTTCAGTGAGAGAGAGAGAGAGAGAGAGAGAGAGAAAGTGTATTTTTGTGTGTGTGTGTGTGTGTGTGTGTGTGTGTGTGTGTGTGTGTGTGTGTGTGGTCACCTCTGGCTTGTCCAATCAAAGAAAGATACAAGGGGTTTGTCATTAAGAAGGCAAACCTTTATTCTTTTTACAATTGTGAAAGTCCTCTCTAAGCATGCTTGTTAATTGCTAAATTAACTTTATTAAAAATATCTAAGTGAAAATTGGATCTTACACCACACTCTTTTCTCTAGTATGATCATTTTAAAAAGGAGACTTTATGTGAAAGACAAATTTCCAACCACCTGTGTTATATAAATATGTTTAAAATATATTTTAAAGGGAAAATTTTGTTGTTCACATCATGTCACCTCATTATGAAATCTTACTTTCATTTCTGGAAAGAAGTAAAGGTATAGGTGACAAGAGACAGGAAGAATGTGAACTTAGTTTGTTTTCGTGCTTGAATTGCCCTCCTATGAAGATAGTTCCCCTATCAAAATCGGCTCTCAAGAAAGAATTAAAAACTCATTTATAATTAAATGTAAATGATTGGTTTTCATGTAGAACAACCTTTCATGGAGTGTTTCAACATTTTGTCAGGTCTAAATATTTGCTAAGGATCTACTGAGTTAAGAACTTTACATTAGACCTAAATCTGCATTTAACTGAGACCAAAGCTATAAAATCTTAACTTTTTTTTTTAGTTTTTGCAAGGCAATGGGGTTAAGTGACTTACCCAGGGCCACACAGCTAGGTAATTATTAAGTGCCTGAGGCTGGATTTGAACTCAGGTACTCCTGACTCCAGGGCTGGTGCTCTATCCATTGCACCACCAAGCCCCCAACTCTTAACTTTTTAAGAGGAGATATTTTTTGTCCATCAGAGAGTAGATACTATTAGATGTTCTAAGCAGAAGGGGGACTTTTGGATGCTCTCAGTCACATAATTTAGCAATCAAATCAGGGAGGCCAGGGAAGATAGGGAGGGAGTAAAACTCTCAGGACAGATATGTCCTCCATCTATTCTTTTTCCTGTTTTAAACAAACGAATGTTTGGTGACATACTAGTAATAGTTCTGGTAGAGTGACGAAATCATACAAGAATGCTTGCTTCAGACATTCAGACATATGCCCCTTCAGTGGTCTGTTTTACCTACAGAACAGACACACACACACACACACACACACACACACACACACACACACACAGAAAACATTCCCCTGGTTTAGTTCCAAGAATCAAGACCAGTTTAAATGACACCAGACTCCTTGAAAATTCTAGAAATGATACCTAACCTCTAACTAGGTAAACAGTGAAATTAGTGAATTAAGAAAAAAAAATCTCTGGATGCTATTCTGGAAGAAATTAGATTAATACAGGTTTTTTCCCCATGTCCCTGTCTTCCTTTTCTCCCTCCTTTCAGATCCTCACACTTACCTACCTTTCCATTCTCACCATTTTATGTACTTTGTGGCTCCACTGAGAGAGACATGCAGTAGAAATACCACAAAAGCAGAATGGTTGACCTTGGAAAAAAAGATATTTAGCATATAATCAAAGGCTGGGGGGGGGGGGAAGCTCTTTTCAAACATATAGCCCAATGCCTACTCTGTGCATTCCTTTTCTTTAATTCACTTTGAAACACTACATGCTCATTCTACCCCAGGGGGAAAAAAATAAGATTTTTTTTAAAATTACAGGAATCCTAAGCTTTCCCCCTCAGTTTTGCCCACCCTCTTACCCGTGTAGGTAATAATATAATGTGTAATAATAATAATAATAATAATAATGCAGAGTACTGTAATGTTTTCCAAGGGGCTAAGTTTCCTTAAAGTTATTGGCAAGAGAATGATATGGGGTGGGATGGGGGGGCGGATGCAGGAGAACACCATTTTATGGACCTTTGGCTGAGACTTTAAAAAGGGGCTGTTATATATGAGAAGAGTGGGAGATTTAAAATGAGGGATGTCCCAGTGCACCTTTACCTTAAGTCCCCTTCCCAGTTCTTTCCCCGCAAAGGGCTGCATGGTCTCAGCAACCTGAAACCCTGATAATTCAACTTTCCAGAGTCATCCTCCATTGCTTTCTTTAACTTCAGGGTTCCTGCACATTTTTGCTCCTTTCATCACGCTCAGCTCTTTTCCTCTGGCTCTCTGCCCTCACCAGCTTTTCAGCTCCCTTACTCTCGTTCCCTTTGGACTGCAGTCCGGCAGCACGCTGTCTTGGTGCCGCCTCTCCCGTGTCCCCCAGTAGTCTCCCCTCCTGGTGCTCGGGCCCTTCTCCCCCTGTTTCACCACAGCCTGCGGAGCTCCAAGATCAGACAAGAGCCCGAGCGTGGCAGCTGCGCAGCCGGGCGCTTTCCCGACTGGGGAGTCCCGTTAGCTCCCCGTCCCGGGCCGGGGCGGGTTGGCCCGGGAGCCGAGGGAGCGTCCCCAGGGGGCTCCTGCACAGAAGTGGGAAAGGGGTGCTTGAGGCGGCTCCGTGCGCATCCGAGGAGCTTTCCTTTGTGTTATGCTTTTGGGCTTCGGCCACACGTTCTTAGGAGCCATTGTTCACGCTTGGGATTTTTGCAGGTTAGGCACGCTGCTGCCTGCTGGAGAGGACTTCCCCGCAAGGGAGAGCGCAGCCCCGCTACGGAATTGACCCTAAAATCAGTTTTAAAGAAAAGTCGCCAAAAAAAAGAGGGGGGCCTCCAAAGCCAGGGGGCGGGGGGGGCGAGAGAGGAGTGCGGATGACCAATCAGAAGCGGGGCTGAGCCAGGCTTCGCCTCCTGGATTCCGAGCTGCGGCAGTGGAAAGTTGGGAGCCGCAGCCTCTGGCCGGAGCCTCCCAGAACCTCGGCGGCGGCGGCGGGACCAGCTCGGGGCTCCCGCCAAAGGCTTCAGGAGCGGGGGGCAGAGATGGGGCTGTTCCCCCTCACCTCCTGAGGCGTGCCAAAGCCCGGCGGGGGAGAGCCAGGGGCTCCCTTCAAACAAAGCCGGCAGCATCGCTGCCCTCTCCCACCCCGACCAGACATTGGGATTTTTTCAGGTTTACACAAATCTGATCCTCAGCTCCAAACTCTCATACGCCCCCCCCCCCCCCCCCCGCCCCAACCCGGTTCAAAGAGATTTAAAAAAATCTAATGAATGACTCTGAGAGGAAGCCTTCTGCTGGTTACTGAGCAGGACTAAGCACATTGCTTAGGCACTCGGAAAAAAAAATGATTTCCCGGGAAATCGGCCCCGGCTGGGGAGTGGGAGTCCGCACGGTCCTTTTGCTGGCTCTCCTTTCTTCTTCCCTAGCTCAAGAGACTCGCCCGGAGCAGGAGCCCGGTGGCGCTGAGGAGATCCCGGAGGGGGCATCCACCTTGGCTTTTGTTTTCGATGTCACCGGCTCCATGTATGATGATTTAGTTCAGGTTATCGAAGGGGCCTCCAAAATCTTGGAGACGTCTTTGAAGAGACCCAAGAGACCACTCTTCAACTTTGCTTTGGTGCCTTTCCATGATCCAGGTAAGGAAAAGAAAAGAAACCCCCCCAAATGATTCCCCCCCCCCCCGTTATTTAGTATTCTCTGGGGAATCATTCTTACTTCTAAGAGTTTCCAATGTGCAAGATGTCCCAGCAATATTTTAAAGGGTCTTCTGAGTAAGCGCCAAACAGACAAGGAATTGTTCTCTCGTCTAAGACTGTGCCCCTTTAGTCGTCTACTAGCCAGTAGGCATAATGACTTATGGGGGAGGGGAAGGGGGAACCTGCATCATGCCCTCCTCAACTCTGGAAACGCGAACTTGCCACCGGGACTTTAAGGCAAATGGCTAATAACGCTTAGTTTCATTCTTTTGCACTTGTATGCTTAAATATGTAGTCAGCCCAGGCTGACATCGACCTCCAGTTGCTTTGCTGGTGGCCAGTCTGTTCAGGGTGAGGGCATGGACATGTCCTCGATGGACAGCCCCTCTTAGGAGAGGGAGGAAAGCTGGTATGTGAAATGAGAAAAACTTTCAATTAATTTTGGCATGTCCAATTAGGGAACAGGAAATAGATTTGTTAAGTCTGCATCTATGTCATTCTTTAGGCCAGAGTCACATTTACACTGTGGGGGTTTAATAAATAAATGTTTGTTGCCTGAAGCTGAATCTGCTCATATTTGTATTCATTTATCATTAATTATCTCTGCTCATGGGTATAGACAAAATGTCTGTCTTTTTCTCATGAGGTGTGTTGTGTGTGTGTGCGTGTGTGTGTCTTTTATTCATGTGTGTAATAAGGTATGTCAAGTACTTTAAAAGTACTTGAACAAAAATATAGTTATGTTTGCCCTCCAGCCACGAATTTCATCGGCTTCATTGTAACATGATTCTATTTACTTTTCAGTTTCTCTCTTAAGAAGTGGCACCTCTCTGTGAGGCTCCTGGGAGCTCTTATTATCCAAGCTTAAGGCAGCCTTCTCTTCAGTGCCCTGTCTGTCTATCTGAGTTTCATTAGCACACATCACCACTAAATTTAAGAAATATAATACTGGTTCTTTAGAATCTCTCTCTCTCTCTCTCTCTCTCTCTCTCTCTCTCTATCCCATATTTTTCTTGCTTTGATGTTTTATTTTTCCTTTTCCCTATTCTTGAAATAGAATCTTACACATAGAACAGGACATTAGGAATCAGTATTTTGGATATATTTCTTATATAAATGAGTAGAAATTGATGTGATTTGTTAAAAAGGAACTTGTTTCTTGTTTTAAATTGAGATCAATTTTAATACAGTATACAAGGAGAGATTTATGCAGCAAGAGATTTTTCTGGACTTTTAATTTTTATTGTAATATTGAAAACACAAATTGGACTCATCTAACTTGCTGTGAGGGTTGGCATGATATAATAGAGAGGGTATTGTACTTGTAGTCAGGAATATCTGAGTTCAAATCATTTCTCAGACCCTTATTAGAAATGTGACCCTGAACAAGTGGCTTAACTTCTCCGTGCCTCAGTTTCCTCATCTGTAAAATGGATCTCTAAGGTCCCTTTTAGCTCCAAATCTGTGACCCTGTAATACAGTTTAGTGTTTATACATTTAAAGAAATAATGTAGATTTAGTTCTGGAAAGTTCTTTGAGGTCTACTAGTCCAATTCTCTTGTTTTACTCATAAAAAAATGGGGGCCAGAGAGTTTATATAACTTGCTTGGAGTCTCATATATATTTAGAGATAGGACCCAAATTTGAACCCAGGTCTTTGGACTCCAAATCCAATCATCTTTTTCTATGTTGTCCCCAAATCATTATGCCTTTACCTTTACTGAATTCAGTTTCTTAATCAGATTATCTTTGTTGTTTTTCAGTCATGCCCAACTAAGTCATATTTCAGTCATTATCCCAACTAAGGTTTTCTAGTCAAAGATGCTGGTGTGGTTTATCATTTCCTTCTTTAGCTCAATTTACAGATGAGGAAACTGAGGCAAACAGGATTAAGTGACTTGCCTAGGGTCACACAGTTTCTGTAATCACATTTGAATTCAGGAAGCTGAGTCTTCTTGACTTCAGGCCCACTACTCTCTCTATTGAGCTACCTACCTGCTCCTTCTACTACCACAGTTTTAATCTCATAAGATGTTCCTTATGCCTTAGACTACTCTGATCTAATAGATGCTGTTTTCCTAAATCTGTGGTGTTGTGACAAATTGCAAGTATTTCATTACTTTTAATAGCTCTTTGACATAAAAGAGCTTGATTTTTCTTTGATAACAAACAACTTCTATAAGTAAAATTTAAAAATGACTTTTTTAAAAACTTTGTGACTTTTTAAATTGTTGAATTCAGCATAAAAAAGACTGCTTTATGATCATGTGTGGAAGTTGATCTATCCTGATCATTGGAAATAATCTTCAGAATGACTGGAACAGAAGTTTTGTGAAGAGTATAGGAGAGGGTAATTATTGGTTAAACTAATGTGCTATTCTTATGGTTTAGCAATTATATGGTAACAAATACCCCAAAGAAAAAATCTGTCTAAAGCAATATAGACGTAAAAAGTAAAAAAAAAAAAAATACATGAATAAGTTAGGCTTTAGGATTATAACTTCATAGATTTGAAGTCTTAGACTTTAAAGAAAGTACTTCATTTTAGAAATGTGGAAACTGAGGCCCAAAGAGGTTGTGCAAAAGGGCACACAGGGGAAAAGGTAGAAGAGCTGGGATTTTTAAACCTAGGTCTTCTGACTACAATTAAATTATATTGGTGAAATGATTAATTATTAATTCGAACTGATTTTAAGTGATCTCTCTTGTGAGAGCTCAATTATCTAGAGTTTCTATAATCATTTTTTAAGAAAGTAAAATTGAGCAGATCCTCCTTTGAACTAAAGCTATATAAGAATTACTTTTAAAGTAAAGGTGATGGAGAAAAAAATAAAACTTTATCTGTTGATAACTTTAATTTGTTCTATTAATTCACTTATATCTGATCGTATGTTCATTGAATTATATTGTTTGAGGATTCCTAAATTTTTTGTCCTTTCATCAATCCTTATCTTTCTTTACCTCTCTGTAATTTATGGCCCTTCCTCTTGGACAGGTTTTCTTCCTTAGCTCTTTTGAGCTTTCTTCTTGATCTCCTGCCTGATCATTCTTTTCAGTCTCCTTGGCTGTATTATTACTCATGTCAGGCTCTCATAAGGAAAGATGTTCTTAAAGTTTCTGTTCTGGGCCCTCTTCTCTTTTTAAACCCTCTCCCTCTGGAATGCCATTAGCTCACATCAGTTAATTTATCATTTCTATGTACATATGATCCCAAAATCTTTATATTGCTATGTCCCAGAAAACCAGTTACTTGATGGACATCTCCATGTGGATGTCCTTTTAGCACTTCAAAGTCCATATATCCAAAAAGGGAATTAATTATTTTCCCCCCGCCAACTCACCCTTTCCCAAACTTCCCTATTTAGGTTGAGGTCACTACCATATTGCTTTTTTTTTCCAAGTTCACAACCCCAGAGTCATCTTTGTCTCTTCACTTTCCCTTACCACCATCTTTTATTATATCGGTTGCCAAATCTTGAAATTTCTATCTCTATTATATTTTCCCATATCTATCACCTATGCTCCATTTAAAAGTCTGCCACCCTAGTTTTGACTCTCATCATCATCATTCGTCTAAATTATTCCAATAGCATATTATTTGACCTTCCTATTTTTAGTTTCCTCCCTCTCCAATCCATCCTCTCTAAAACTGCCAAAATGATCTTTCTAAAGACTATGTCATTCTGCTACTCAGGTATACTTAAGTATAGCTGTCCTTTGTTCCTGGGTGGGTGGGGGGGAATCCAAATTCCTTTACTTGACATTTAAAATTCTTAATAATCTACTTTTTTTTTTCTGATTTAGTTTATATCCCTCTTCTTCATACATTCTCTATTTCAGCCAAACTACCTTTTCACTGATCAAATGAGATAAATACTTAGCACAATGTCTAGGAGGCATTTAAGTAATGCTTGTTCCTCCCTGTTCCTTTGCTATTTCCCAGAATTAAGCATTCCATTTTTAGACCCCCAGGCCCCAGAGCTAGAATTGCTCTTTGCTCACCTTCTTTCAAGTCTCAGTTTAGAGGTCCATTCCTAAACCTTTCTTGATCCTTTTAGCATTCTTTTCCTTCTCAAATTAACTTATACTTGCATATCTATGTAAATGTGTTCTCTTTCCATTAGATAAGAAATGTCCCAGAGACTGTTTTTTTTTCCCTTTCTTTTTTTCTATCCCTAGTACCCAGCTCTGGGCTTTGCAAGTTATGGAAGCTTGAAAATTTTCTATTGAGCAAATGAAAGAATAATTGAAACCTTTTCTCTACTGTCCATTTTGTTATCAGTATCAATGTTTTCATTGTTTGTTTATAGTTAACCTTGAATTTCATAGCTGCTCACAAATATCCCTGTGACAGATAGACTGTCTTTGTTGCTGTTAATTGAGACTCTAATGTCAAAATCATGTTAGTGAGAATAGGAAATATATTGTTCAATTATTTTAACTTGTCAAAACATCTTACTATCAATTCTCCTATTTGCTGAAGTGTGGTCACAGCTGAGATTTGGAGTACAACCTAAAAAAACTTTTCAAGTAGGTGGCTAGTCTTTGGAGTTTAGTGAAACATAAGGACATTGTAGAAGAGGGAAAGCAGACAGGGAGAGTGGAGTGAGGTGTGAATGTACTATCCAGAGCAAGGAGTATGTGCATGTGGGGCTTACCTGGGAAATATGGCAGTGCTAGAAAAATACAAAAGGGGAGAAAGAAAAGTCACAACAGCTTTTTGATGTTGATCAAACTAATGGTGATAACACATTCACCTTGAACTTACTTGCTAAGAAAATTACCTGAAATTTAACTTCCCCAATCCACAATGCTTTTACAATTTGTGTGTAATGAATGCTAGGTTCCAGCTAATTGATTCGATCATATTTACATTCTTCTTGATGTTTGTCTTTTATTCTTGAAAAAGACCATGACATTAGGGAGGTGATGCCATGACAAGCAAGTGAATTGATTTTGAGTAGGGGGTTGCTATGCTAAGTCACTAGCCTTACTTTTCCCTTTAGAACCACCTGGGTCTAATGCCAGATTTGAATCAGGACAATTTGAGATTGCCCTGGTTGCTGGATAGTCAGGGTTAAGTGATTTGCCTAAGGTCACTCAGCTTGTCAGTGTCACATGTTGGAGGCCAGATTTGAACCCAAGTACTCCTGACTCCAGGTGCTCCATTCACTTTACACCAGCTGCCCCTGTGTCTTATAAAAGAGAAGTAGGGGAAAGTAGGAGAAAGAGAAGAGAAACATTTTATCTTGGATGATTTGCCTGATTTGAAAATATAGCCCACAGGCAAAACTTTTTCTCTTCCCTACAGCCTCCCATTTTGGGGAGAAGTGGATAAGCTCTTATTTCATCCAAATGGCATAAAAACTCTAGCACTGTTGCTACTATGTTCATCTATAGAAGTATCTATGTGATTGATATGATCATAGATCCATAGGCTGAGAACTAGAAGGGACCTTAGCTATTGATTTCAACTTTAGTATATTACAGATTAATTAGTTGAAATTAAAAAAAACCCCATCAATTTACTTGTCTTTTGGTTTGTTTGTTTGTTGAAGTAGCAGGTGAGATAACACTTATCATCATAATGTCAGTCAAAATGAATTGGCCAGGGGAAGCTAGGAGGCCCAGTGGATAGAGATGAATTCAGGAGGACCTGAGTTCAAATGTGTCCTCAGATATGTAATAATTACCTAGTTGTGTGACCTTGGGCAAAATCACTTAACTCCATTCATTACAAAAATAAAAAGAGAGTTGACCATAAAGGCTCTGGTGCCTTACATTTATCAGAAGAGCATTCTTCTGAAGGTGGTTAATTTTTCTATTTTCATTCATCTCTTAGTATTTTAGTAGTTCAAGATGAACAAACTTCCTCTTATGATTGTTCTTTTAGAGAGTTTTATAAGACTTTTTCTTTTTCTTGTTTTCACACTTGAAGCCTTAGCATAAGATGAAGAGTAGACACCTTAATATTGTAGTCAGACAAAGACTGTCCATCTTCTGGATGCTTGCTGGCAAAAAAACAAAAAACAAAAAAAAAACCCAACTCTTTGTTAATTGGGAAAAATGCCTTCTTTATCTTGTGTCTTAGCCTTGACATTTTCAGTAGTATTTGAAATTTTGACTTCAAAGGTAAATCTTCCCTGTCCAAGTCTTCTTGAAAATCTCCACCATGGCACTGGCTTCTCCTACTCATGGCCGTTGTAAAAAGCAACCCCATCATTTTACAGATAAAGAAACTAGGTACAGAAAGACTAAATTACTCCTCAGGTTCTTGGACTCCAATAAATTAAATGTAAAAATAAATCTGATCAAGTAATTATACATAATAGAAATGTGTTACAGTGGAAACAATATTGAATTTGAAATTAAGAGATCTGTGTTTTGGACTCTCTTCTGCCAGTAGTTAGCTGTTCAATTTAGAAGATCCATTTAATGTCTCTGAGCCTTACCATATTCTGTGGAAGGAAAAAGTAAGATTAGTTATCCTTAAGTTTCTTTTTAACTCAAATATTCTTTTATCTACCTTGAGAATATATTAAAGTGTATGTCACTAGAATAGTCTAGGGAGTATTCTAGATTTACCAGGGAGATTAGTTTATGTGTGTGTATATGTGTTTGTGTGTGTGTGTGTGTGTGTGTGTGTGTGTGTGTGTGTGTGTGTGTGTTATGACAAGCTGCTGAAATACTCAGGTCCTTAGTTGTGAATGGTATGGCAAAGCTTAAATTTTTTTTTAATAATCTTTCATTAATTTATATGTTTATATATATTTGTGTGCTAATAGTCACCCAAAGAACAGTTTTCTAAGTGGTTATAGTAATCGAAATACTTGAGAATATTGTTAATGAAATAATCACACTATTTGAAAAGAAAATATTACATAATCAGGAGTTTTAACTAGAACTTTACAAGATATTTCTTCTCAAATGGAAATATTTTTGATATCTAAGAAATGTGGGAGGCAGAGGTGTTAAAGAGATGGAATCAAAGTTCCTTTTTTCTTCTGAGCTCAACTCCCTGGCAAAAGAATTTTGATGAGGCATATATCTTAGAACTAATAGGAAGAAATGGACTAAATGAGAGCTATTTCAGTTAAACACAATGGACTGTTTGATGTTCTTTTATATAATACAAGTATTTCTGAAAAGTAAATCAAATGTTTGTTAAGTTGAACTTTTAAAGAGGAGCTCCTATTTAAATGAATGCTCTAGTAAATCTTATAAAATGAAGAACTTTTGGAAAAAAACCTCAGTTTTATCTTGTTTTCACTTTGGAGTTCCAAACATTTCATCTTTTACCTGTTGAGGAGGACAGGAAAACAGAATTTGTTGCAAATATATATTTTCAAGTTAAACAAATTCCTGTATTAGCTATGTCCTAAGGAAGAGTCATTTTGCAAAGTGATAGCTGCCCTTTCATTTTCTTCTTTGTAAATTTGAGTTTTCTGAAGTTTAGGCTTTCTTATATTATTTCTTACATTGTGGCATTCAAGTTTTTTTTTTTTTGACTTTTGTTCTGGGAAATCTTTAAGTTGTATTTACATATTTTGTCTTAAAGATTATTATGTTCCACTTGTATGGAAATCATGCTCTCTTTTAATATTATTGCTTTTTGCTTCTCTTCTCCCAGATAATCCTTCACTTCTGTGTTTTTTTTTTCATTTCTAATCAGTTATCATCCCTTTTGTTTGTTCCTATGGATCAAAATTTTTCTACTCTGTCCATTATTTCTTCTATTCTTCTTTCCAAAATTTTTATTTCTCTTTTAAACTGCTAAGGAATGCCTGCTATGATTCCATGACCTCTTGGAAATCTGTGAGGTCCTCTGTCTCATCAAGTTTTGATTTATTTTCCTCTGTCAAACAATATTTATCTATAGGTAATTGAATTCTTTTACCTGATATGGAAGTCATCTCTCTTCTCTCTTTAATATCTTTTCTGTTAGTTTATTTGTTTATGCTCAAGGTCTTTGAGGTTTTTATCCCTAATGGATTTCTTTATTAATTTCAGTCTTTTTTTATTTTTTTTTTCTTTATTTCCTCTTAGTGCTCACTTTCTAATTTCCCTGGGACTTGGATCTTAATGCTGGACTCCTTTTTGCTGTTGCTGAATGAGCACATTTATATGGTTTGGATTTCAGAGGCATTTGGAGGAAAGGGGAGCACTATAGAGTTCTGTGCTCACCAAGGTGATGGTTGTACATACTTGCTGCCACAGTAAGGTGGATGATAGATGAGGGAATTAGTGAATATTATTTAATTGATTTTTTAACCTGGTTTGGGATTTTAGTGTACTAGATTTTTGAGAAAGCATTTTATTTCATGCTCATAAATTATATTTTTGGACAGGTGGTGAAGATTGTAGAAAATGTCTGATCCTCCATCTTGTTGGTCATGTGACCCACAGATTTTCTTAAATTATATATTTGATTAAAACATAAAAATCATATAAAACAAGAAGCTCTTTTGACTCTAGGCTGATATCCAGATCCTTCTGTTTGGCATTAAAACCTTTCCCAGTCTAGCTCCAGTGTCCTTTTTTCCAGGCTTATCACCTATTACTCCCTTCACAGATTCTACATTCCAGCCAAACTGGTTTGTTGCTATTTACTATATAGGACACATCTTCAAATCTCTTGAGCCTTTTCACAGGCTTTACCCTGTTTCCTGAGATTCCTTCCTTTCTTAAATATATTTTAGAATCCCGAATTTTCTTGAAGGCTCTCATTAAGTGTTAGTTCCTTTATGGGATATTTTCTGAACCCCTCTCCCCAATGTTCCTGCTCCCTCCTCCTACTATAATACTTTGTGTTTACTTATTTCTGTATGTGTTTTTCCCTCAAAATAGAATGCAAGCTCCCTGAGAATAAGAGCTATTTCTGTCTGTTTTCTTTGACCCTAGTATCTAGCACAGTGTCTGTATCAGAGTGGGTACTGAATAAATGCTTGATCAATAAATGAATGACTGAATTTATTAATTTCATATTAACCAAAACTTAATTGATCAATTTCTAGGTCTGCTACTAGCTAGGAATCTAGTACTACTGAGCAAGTGAGAAATTAAGTAGTTTTGTTATAACCTTTAATGTCTCTCCTGTCTGTTGGAAAGATCTGAAATAAGCAGCTTAGGTTCAAGGGAAAAAAAAACATTAAAAGAAATAACTGTCAAGTTCTATGCAAATTACAGATACACATAAAAGGTAGTGGTTGCAGGTCCTCTATGGAATTCCAGACAGTTTGCTTCTTCTAATTTCCATCACTTATATTTGTTCTTATCAGGTACAGTACCCACCAATTTTCTCAGCAGAAAACCCAGAGAACAAACTGAGAAGAAATGGTCTTTGGTTAGATTTCTTACCTCTAAAATATGTAAATTTATAAGGATCCTATGTTGTACTTGACATTAAGATGATCTTGATTGAGACCCTAATTAAGACCCTACCTTTAACACCCTGAAAGGAAGGACAACTTCAACCTTCAGTACAGTAGGACTTAAGAACTTTCACCATCTTCACATTATTCCTGCTACAAACTTGTTTTTAATATCTCTGTCAGATGCACCTTCACTATTTACTCTTGGATAATATTTAACTATATTATCTGCTACCTGTAGCATATAACTAGCTGAAATACTTAGTGGTTTAATAGATGAAATAGAATACTATATAAAAACACACTGACTTATTCAAAGAGGATGAAGTATCAGGAAATCTCTTTCTAGGAGATTCAATGTCTAGAAACTCTTGAACTTAGGAACCTTAATTGTGGAGTTTCCACCAGAGAACTCTCAAAATCGGTTATGTCTTGAAAATTTCCTTTATCTGTTAGAAAACTTCATTCCAGAATCATGAAGTCAGAACCTAATTTCTCTCTCTGTGTGTATACACACACACACATACACACACACAAGTATATGTGTGTGTATATATACATATACATATATACATATATGTATATTCAGTATTTTTGAATTTCCCTCACAAAATGTCAGCAGTCTCACATCTCTTGTGGCAAAATACTTCTGCTGCAAGTTGGTATTGAGAGAAATCTTCCCGATGACCTTGCCATTCCTCTTTAAGAAGTCCTAAGAAAACTATGAAGGATGATTAAGAATTGGAGTTTCTTCAAGAGCTTAATACTGTCTCCAGAGATGATTCTTTGGACATGATGACTCTTAGAATGAGCCCAGCTTGCATTTTAAGAATCACTAGAAATTTGGCTTTTCTTCAGCTAGCCAATGAGTTGCTTTCATTTATTGAAAAACAACTTATTAATGTTATCAAGTTACTTTTTACTTTATTATTAATATGTTTAGGACATTTCTTTATATTACATTATCTAAGTGTTTAGGAAACTCAAGAATTTGATCAGAAACTGTCCTAAGTTACCTTCTTTATAATTAAAAGTGTGATTGAAAAAGGATAGCTTTTCCATCAATTATTCTTTTTCCTTTTCTATCTTCTTCAGAGATTTATTTCAGACTTTCTTGTATTATATATCTATCATATATATATGATAGATATATAATATAGAGGTTGGCTAAGGTAATAAGTCATGAGCTGACATAAAGTATCTCAAATGGGTGTTCACTAGAAAAGCATGATAGAAAATAGTTAATTCGGCTCCAAACAAGCTGATACTTAATACCTTTTTTTTTTTTGGATGGGGTCATTTACAGTTGAGAAATTTTATTCTTTGCAGGGCTATGAAATGATGAATTAATTTCTTTTGTGGTGCTATTGAAATTCTAGCCAAAATATTAAGAATTTTAAAAAAATATGTGAATTACAACTTTATTAATAAAGATTTACTTCCTCAAAAGTTTTTTGATTGCCCCTTTTTTGAGATTCATGGGGAATTTTACTGACTTTTTGAAACTTCTCAAATTCTAGAACTATCAAATCTCTATACTGTGGATTCAAAGACAATTTGCCTAACCACACTCCTGGGTTTAATATTTGGAAGTTCAAACACCCTAATTGAAGCAATTTTCCCATTAGCACCAAAGCATTGGGGATTTTCCTCTAAGTAGTTTCCTGGAGCAGGTGGGAGGAATTCCTTGAAGTTCATAGACACAGAAGGTGCAGTGGATGCCATTGCTTTAGGGCAACCTATAGTTAGTCTTGTCAAGACTTGTTTGGAGTTGGTTAAAGGGGATAGATGGGAATAGGAGGGATAGAGAATAGTAGAAATATAGTCAGATGGACCCCGTTCATGAATAATCCTAAATAACAGGGAGATCAAGACAAGGTATCAACTCATGAAACCATAGAAATCAGTATTAGCAAGGAGGAATTGAGTTATTGAGAATTAAATATTGGGATTTTGGAATTAAATTTAGCTTTTGTGTATTTAAATTTAGTTCTTTATAAATGTTTGCAAACTCTTCAACAGAGGACACCAAGATACCTCCTTTCTGCTGTCTCTTCCAGCTCTCCATAGGGTTCAATCTCCCCCCCCCCCCAGGGAAATTATTTCCAATCACCCCTTAATCATTCCATCATCATTCTTCCCTCATGCTCTCTCTTTAATCATACTTTATGATGGGAATGTCCTACTTGTCAAAGTTTCCTTCTCCACTTGAATGCTTTTCTGAATCAGTACCTCCTCCCAGCAATCTTCTCTGACTATTTGGAAAACTTACAATGTGGGAGCTTTCATAATTTTCTTTGCTAACAACCTATTTATCTATTAAAAAACACTTATCTTCTTTATTGTTTGTTTTATTGATGCCTTGTGATTGTTCAGTCATGTCCAATCCTCTGATTCCATTTGGAATTTTCTTGGCAAAGATATTGGAATGATTTTCCATTTCTTTCTCCAGCTGATTTTATAGATGAGGAAACTAAGTGAAACAGAGTAGAGTGACTTACCTAGGGTCATACAGCTAGTAGATATGTCTGAGACCAGATTTGAACTCAGGAAGATGAATCTCTTTGACTTCAGGCCTAGCATTCTATCTATTGCAATATAAGAAGTCATGAGTATTCTTATTTACAAAGTGGAGTTAGAACAATTGATTTCTAAGGTATTGTGCAGTTCTAATATTTGCCAGTGCCTTTTGGATAATTATTGTTACTCTCAGAATATAAAATTTAAGGTATTATCATTATAAAGTAAAAATCCCCCTACAAATGAAAAGTGAACAATCATATTTTCTCTTTTATGGATTAGAAGTTGGAGTGATCTGTCATATCAAAAGACATTTCTTTTATTTATATGAAGATAGAATAAGTTCTCTCCTTGTGACACAAAGAAAATGTCTTTATATAGCTCAGAGTTTATAAAGTGTTGTTATACCCCATGGAATTGGAAAACAGTAAATTATGATACTTATAATTGTTCATGACATTATGGGTACTTGTATTTGAATACAAAACTAAGCATGGGCTAGCAGTTGAATTACTGTAAGTGAAAGCAAGATGATTTCAGTTCAAATACTGCCTCTAAAACTTGATAACTCTGTGACTTATGGGTAAACTACAAATCTTTTCTGAATCCACAGGCAGCTCTGAAAGACTTTATAAGTTATATATGAGTTTATCTTACTTGTTGGAAAAATTATTACATTAATTAAATAAAAACTTTGAGATGAAATTTCATATATATATATATATGTATATATGGGCCAACAACAATTTTGAAATGTGACCATGAAAATACTTGATACTGAAAAAAGAAAATACCAAGTCTGAAAGGGGAAAAGAAATAGATATGGCATATAGACCAAATCAAAAGATATTTATAGACAACATCAAACAAAGTAAGTTACATAGTTTACTAGAATCTACTATGATTGCAACCTCAAATCAGAGAGCATCAAAAAGTAATCCTACTATAGCTGAATTGACCACAGAGACAAATCATTCTTGGATCATAGTTTGAGTCTTATAATCTCTTCCCTCTGATCTATTAAGAACACATTTCCCCTGATTCTTCTCCCTTACTGAGGTTGGTCACTGAATCTACAATGCTATCCTAGTACCACTGCTTGTCAAAATCAGTATAGCTTTATTCATCTGGTCAAGCTCTTGTCAAAGATACAAATGAGGCTAGACTGGTGGACAGAGTGACTCTTTGTGATAATTTCTTACTTTTCTAGATATTCACTAATCATCCTTTTCATAACATATTCTAGAGTTTGGCTAATTCAAAGTCAAGCTTTCTGAATTTTAGCTCTCTGGGTTTATGATACCTCTTCCACTCTCAATAGACATTCAAATATCTTTAACAGTCCCATCCAACAGTTCCTTCAGTATGTGAGTAAAGTTATTCTAACTTGAGTTCATCAAGGGAAGCTAAATGATCTTTTACTCCATCCTTATTTGTCTTGGGCATCATTTTCCTATTACTTGATTTTGTCATATTTTTTTCCTTCAATGGTTATTCTTTTCATGAACAACAAACACAAAATATAATTTTAAAGCTTTGTTAGTTATTGTCATACTCCCAGCCCAAACTGTGGAATATTTTTCTGCTTTGATCCTCCTCTTTCCCCAAATATGTGTTTTTTAAAAAAAATTCTACACACAAAACTCCATCATTTGTATCATTTCATCGCATACCTTCTGATTTCCTTTGGAGTTTCAGTACTATTTTTGTAATATAGTTGTAGGTTTTTGTATTCATCCTCTTATTTGCCTTTGATTTTTATCTTGTGGACATATTTTTTAAAAAATCTAAGTTGATTAGAGTGTCCTTTGTGGATCTGTTTTTGCTCTCTTTAGGCAGTCCCCCCTTTCCTTCCCTATTTAAATATTTTACTTGTTTCTCCAGGATTTCTTTTTGAGCATTTCTCATCCTCCCTGGGTTAACCTCCCTCTGTAGAATTTTAGTCCATGGAATAAAATATTCAATCAGTCAACAAACATGTATTAAGCAACTACTATGTGTTAAATACATTTCTAGTCTCTGGGAATTAAAAATCAAAAATAAAAAGTTCCTGCCCTTAACGAGGTTATATTTTTTTCTGATAGAGATAGGAATTGAAAGTAGGCAACTTCAGGATGAGAAAACTCCCTCTACCAATGTGGGTGAGGTTTTCTCTACAACTTTTAGTCTCCATACCTTTTCTCTGAACTTTTGAAATATGATCTCCTTTCAAGGGTACATGTCAAATTTTGCTTGATGTTCACCTTTCCTAACCCAAGCAACAGTAGGCCCCCCTCCAAGTCATTACTTCTTCCAAAGGTTTCCATCATTTCCATCCAAGGAATCAGTTCTCCCCTGATGTATCAGGTCAATTCAGGAAACAGATTTTTCACACAGTTGTTAAGTACATATTATGTCGTTGGAACTATGGCAAGTGCCAGGGATATATAAGGACAAAACCTAAATAATCCATACTCTCAAAGAACTTGAAAGTTTTTTTCCTTCCAAATGGGCTTTTCTGCCCTTTGAAAGGCAAAATGATGATTAATTTTAGATAACTAATTGCTTTGCTTTGGGAACCAAAAAACAGTGGAATAGTTGAATCCCTCAGACTATGGATGTTTTATCTATTAACTCTTCACTATCAATTGCTAATCTTCACTCACTGCTCTTCTTCATGATCCCCTCATCTGCTTCCTTGATTTCCTTACAAAATTATTTCTTCATAATATCAAATCCTATTCTACCATCACTTGCTACATCTTTTGAGTACTTTTCTAGTACCAGATTCTTGTCATTGAACTCATCTCATTAAGTACCAATAGCGAGGAGATCAACTTTGTCTCCTCTCTTATAATAACTAATTCACCTTTCTTTCTGATTCCTTCCTAAAGCTTCTCTCCTATAAATTCTATTTGATGACCCTAACCAGGAATTATCTTGCCACATTATAACTTATGTTATTTATTTATATTTTATTTTGCATAACAATCATTTCTTAATTTGTAAGTTTCTTGGGAACAGAGTATAAAATGAGTACCTGTTGAATGAATAAATGAAAAAGTAAGTAAATAAATGAAAGAATGAGTAAAAGAAAGAGTAAAATTCAATTTTACATACTACAAATCTAACATGTGTGGAAGTATTATGGTGTTCTTAGCAATGTTGGAGAGCTTATATTAGTGGGTCTATGGGGAATGTGATTTTTATGTATTTATTTGAATGTTTTTTCTTGACTTAATGTCTACCTTATATTCACTGGAGAGAAATGGATTTTTTTTTTTGCAAAAGTGTTCACAATTATATTTTTTTACTGACTGACTAAAATCATGAATGAGTATGAAATAATGACAACTTTTATTGAATATTTCTTCATCCTTTGAGTATGTTTATTGTGTCTTGGATAATATCTTATTTATGACAGTCTAAAGTCTGGCTTAGTAATTATTCTCTAATCAAAGGAACCGTACAATAAATCTTATTCTTTTATAATTATTAATCAATATTAAAACACTCACTTCTTTGTTGGGAATGTGGTTGATGATGTTTCTCCTTCCTTCTCAAAGAAGACCATGACACCAGGGAGGTGATGCTATCATTTGCAGTGAATTGGATTTGATGCTTTAGTTAAGTCAACAGCCACACAGGATGGCTGGAGATATTTCTGAATGCAATGCAATCAGGATTAAGTGACTTGTCCAAGGTCACACAGCTAGTCACACATAATGCTTACGGTTGGATTTGAACTCAGGTCCTCCTGACTTCAGGGTCAGTGCTCTGCCCAATGTGCCATAAAACTGCCTTCTCATGTCCAATTCACTTGAAGGGCCTTTTAGGACAATGAACACAGTTAAGAAATTATAAAGATAATAAATAGTACACAGATTCCTGGAAATCAAAATGCTATTAATAATAATAATAATGATAATAATAATGATAATGATATTTATAGGGTACTTATAAGGTGTGCAAAGCACCTTAGCAAATATTATTTCATTTGATCCTCATAACAGTCTTGGGAGGTAGATGCTATTTTTTATAGATGAGGTTAAGTGACTTACCCATGTTACATAGTTTGTAAGAATCCGAGGCAGGATTTTGAACTCTTGTCTTCATGACTCCAAGTCCAACTCTGTAGCCACTGTACCACCTAGCTTATAGACATCCAACTTTTTATGAAAGCTATATCCTTGTCCTAATCCTTTGAAGTCATCATTTCAGTTGTGTCCAATTCTTTGTGACCACATTTGGGGTAAAATATTTGCCATTTCCTTCTCCAGCTCAATATACAGATGAGGAAACTGAGGCAAAGAAGGTTAAGTGACTTGTCCAGAGTCAAACAGCTTGTAAGTGTTGGTGAGAAACAGAAACAATGAGTAAAAATTCATCATCAGATTTCATCTCTATATAAGAGAAAAATTCTTAATCATAAGAACTATCCCAAAGTACAATGACCTGCCATATGTGGTAGTGAGTTTCTCACAACTGAAAGTTTTCCATCATTGGCTCAGTAACCACTTTGGGGAGAATTTATATCAGATACAACTTGAACCCTGGGATAACTTCTGAAGTCCTATCTAATGGGCAGCCTATGAAAAGATATTAATCTATCTACAAGCATTTATTAAACTAGCTAGCTAGATGATAGTTTGAAGAGTACTCTACTTTAGAAAACTTAGGTTTGAATCTGGGCTAGACTACTTCTAGCTGTAAAATTGGGCAAATCATTTTGTCTATTGCTTAGTTTTCTCATCTGTTAAATGGCATTTATAAATATTGTTCTACCTAACATAGAAGGTTGTTGTGGTGATCAAATTTCAAAACTTCTATAAAGCAGTCTGTAGACTGTTAAGAGTTACTGTTATATATTGGGAATGCAACATATATAATTTCTTTCTTTGTATTTTTGAAGTAACAAATGCAAGTCAGGTATGTGTGGAACAGGATGAAGACTATTTAGTCTTTTAAGAAAAGATTATGGATTGTATCTGTTGTTGTAAGACAACTGCTCTGGTGAGAAAGAAATGTGGATATATAAGGGAAAACTTGACTGGAACTTGTTTCTTGCACTATTTATGGTTATAAACACTTATCTGCTCACATTACTTCCTTCATACCATGTGGACACTTTTCATTGTTTTAACTGTGGCAGTAACTTGAGTACAAATATATAGATGGAAAGAACTTATGGAGAGTACAATTACATTACTGTTTTAACTTTCCTTCTCTGATTGCTGTTCTTTTTACATTCCTTGGTATGGCAAATAACATGGCCATTATAATGAACTTACTATTCTACTATAATGTATCCTGATTCAAGTACTGAAGGTCATATGCCTTTTGCATCTATACTATATATTTTTGGAGAAATTCAATAGCGAATAATGTACCACAATGCAGATAATTTTTCTATAGCAACTTTGCAAGATCAAGACTTCACTGAATATGGGAAAATATAAGCATTCTCTATATGGGAGAGCTAAATGTGAACATATTGTTCTTATTAGATACTCTGAAACTCTTACTAACCTTAATAAAATAATGTGATTTAGTACCTTCCATAGATGGAGCTGGTATGCAGCATGCCATACCCCTCTCCATGCCTGATTAACATAGTAAACTTTATTATTTGGCATGCTCTTCAGAATGGGATTTAGGAATGCTTATAAATATTATGCTTAATAGAGTACATTCCATGGATTATCAATTTTTTTTTAAAAAAACTGAGTTCAGTAAAAAGTTTTTAATAATTTAGTGTATTTTTTCATTTCATTAGCATGGATACTTTCTTAACAGATGTAGATAAATCCTACAAGTTTTCATAGTCTATACAATCTTTAGCCATATTTTCTCACAAATCTTCCAGAGAGGATTTATTCAAGACAATGGAAGCCTACTTGTTTTCTTTTGTCTTTCATTCTTATGAGATCCCAGCTCCATTTCCAGATATGTGTATGCATATTCATATCTATATGTAGATACATATATGTGAACATATATAAATATACACATATATATGCAGCCACATATACACACACATCAGGCACACATATATGTTTCACTGAGGGTGCATTGCTGACTTAAGGCAAAGTTTGATGGAAAGTACAAATTCCTTTGTTAACTTAATTCTTATCTGTCTCCAAACATTTTTCCAGACCAGTTTCACTTCCCTGTCATTCACATACTCACCCCCTTTTCATTGCAACTTCTGGTCTTATTGAAGCTCTGTTTTCAGCATGAAAGAGCATTCAAATGTTTATTCACTATTTTTGTGTTACCATCAGCATGCCTTTGAAGACATAATAGTCTAAAAGAAAACTACCTAATCTACCAAGCTAGATATCATCAAGAATAGCAGTTAAAACACAGACAGAAGAGTAATATGCATCCAGTAATTCACAGGAGACAAAATCCAAGGAGCCAGCAATAAAATCTTTCTCTAAATGTCTATATTCCCAAACTACAGATCCGCCTTGATAGATAAAAAGGGTAAGACAAACAGGTCTGGTCCAGAGAAATAAATGATTTAGTAAGGCTTAGGAATGAATCAGTGGATAATCATTTGTTAAGTACCTACTTAGGTGCCAGGCACTGCACTAGGTGACGATACAAGAAAAAAAAGGTAATATATGGATCTTATATTCTAATAGAATAATATCTATTAATATAATGTATGTATATACATATATATGAAATATAAAATCAATGAGTACAAATATATACAGAGCAGTTAAATACAATTAGGTAATTTGGAAGGAAGGACTCTAGAAGCAATTCAGAGGATCAGAAAAGGCTTCAAGTAGAAACTAATGTTTGAATCCCATTTTAAAGGAAGAAACAGATTCTTCAAGGCAAGGGTAAGGAGAGAGTGCATTCCAGATATAAATAATGCAAAGATGTGGACATGGGAGATAGAATGCTTGTGGGCAAGAGGCAGAAAAAAAGTCAGTTTAAATGAACTGCAAAGTATAGAAGGGGGATTAATGTCAAAGGAGGGTGGGAAAATTGATTGACGCCAGGTTGTATATGGTTCTAAAATGTAAATAGTTTATATTTGATCCTAGAGGCAAAGGGAATTCACTGGGGATTATTGAGTAGGGGGGTGCAAGAACAGACCTAAAATTTAGGAAATAACTTTGGCAGATTAGTAAAGAATGCATGGAAATGATAGACTTGAGGAAAACTAATTAGGATGCTTTTGTATTGATGTAGTTTGGGGTTAATGAGTTCTTCAACTAAGATGGCAGTTTGTGAGTAGAAAATAGATCAGACATGAAAGATGCAATGAAGATAAATAGTGAAGTTTGGCAACTACCTGGCTATGTGGGGTGAAGGAAGAGTAATTTACTGCCTTTGGTGGGTTAAATCACTAAACCTAGGCAAATATATATTTCAAGATATTGAAAATCAAACAAACTAGTTTGATAGGATGTCTGGAGTACTGTTATGTGATCTATCAAAGATCATGGAGAACAAGAAAGGGACAAAATGACCATATGTTATTTGTTGAATGGAATACAAGCTTCTTACATTACTCTTTTGTGGAATTATTTAGTCATCTGTCTCCTTGACCTTGTACATTTTAAGATTTTTGTTACTCATTTGAATGAAAGCAGAGAGAGATGACATGCTGACCATATTTGTTGATGACTAAAAGTGGGAAGTTATAGCTAATGTATTATATGACCCAGGTAGGGTCAAAAAGAATTTCAAAATTTTAGAATAACAGACTGAAGTGAAGAAGTAAGCTAGTGATAAATATGTAGTACTTTATCTAAACTAAATGAAATATATATATATATATATTATATATATATATATATATGAAGAAAACATTCTATAAGTATGTGATTGGATGGCATAACTCGACAGCAAATTTTGGGGAAAATGATGATTTGGGTGGGGTTTGTGATACTGTGTCAGAAGTAAAAAAATTTATTTCCTCTTAGATTTCAATAAGGGAAGCATAGTATCTAATGAACTGTAAGTGATAGTTTCAGCAGATTTTGTCTAAGTCAGACATATCTACAGTTTTGTATACAGTTATAAACATCACCTTTTGGCAAAGGACAATTATTGAGAAGTTAGGTGCTCTCCTTAGGAATCTGTGCTGAGAAACCTTAACTTAGACCATGCCATACAAAGATCAATTGAAGGAATATAAGATGTTTAACCTAGAGAAAAGAAAACAGTAGGGATTATACTGTCATTTTTCAAAAATTTGGAGAACTGTCATACAGAATAGAGATTGTCCTTTTGCTCTTTGAACTGTTGAAAATAACTAGGTGCAGAGAATGAGAGTTAGGCTCAATGTAAGGAGAAATTTCCTAACAGAGTAATCTGGAAGGAAAAAAGATTTCTCTTTCTACAGAGGAGTGGGTAGAAGTGTGTGTGTGCCACCTAAACAGATCTTTGAGGGAAGCCTGAATGATTTATTGAGAATATTGTTCACATATGGGTTGGACTAGATGATCTCTGAAACCTTTAAAAATTTTTTATCTATATTATATATATCTGGAACTTAAACTAAGGCTCATATCATATGACTTCAGTACTTTGTCACCTACATAATATGTGTGGAATTATTAGGCAAGAATTGAATAATTCCAACTAAGAAGAAGAGTTGGGGATCTAGAAGTATCAGTATGAAACTAGCCTTTAAATAGAACTAAGATGTGTACAATGACATTTTCTACATAAGTAAGTTAGAAAGATTTTTTTTAACCATAGGTTGGTAACACTTGAGGTACCCCCTTAAGAATGAGATCCTTGGGAGCAGCTAGGTGGCACAGTGGATGGAGCACTAGCCCTGGAGTCAGGAGTTTGAACTCAAACTTAATAATTACCTAGTTGTGTGACCTTGGGCAAGTCACTTAACACCACTGCCTTTCAAAAAAAAAGATTGAGATTCCTAAAGATAATCTATGGATCTATAGTTCCTCAAAACAATAGCTCATAAACTCCAATATCAGAGGACAAAATTACTTCAAAATAAAAGTGAGTGAAATAACATAGTAAGAAAGGTAGAAAAGATTATTTTTTATGGGTCATACTTTCACACATACACACACATGCACACATATATAACCCTATATGATCAATGAGAAATTTGGTATCCATATATATATGTACATATATATATATATATATACACACACATAGACACACATGCATATACACTTACACACATATAGCTATTTAAAAAACCCAAAATTCTATGCTTTTGAGAAAAAATGTAGGAATATATAAGAACACATGTGTCCAGGGTTCATGCATTATGAAGTATGTTTTTATTGTATGTATATGTGTGACTTGTACATGGATAGATATAGAAATAGACTATATATGTTTAGATAACGATAATGAGAGAGAGAGAGAGAGAGAGAGAGAGAGAGAGAGAGAGAGAGAGAGAGAGAAAGAGAGAGTTTATTTCTATGATTCCTGCAGGTTTGATGATGTTTTTAATTGTGTGATTATGTTGACTTCTGTGGGTCACTTCCCTACTAGTATCATTTGTCAAATAGTCTCTTCTAAATGGAGATTCTTTTAGAAGGATGTCCAATTGGTTTTTGCTAGACTACGTTTTCCTGGTTCCATGCTTATTGGAATTCTTTCTATTTCTAGCTTCAGCTAGAATTCCCAGTTGAGATGCTACTTCTTTTCTACCAGAAAAGAAAAAGTATATATCATCACTCCTTTAGTTTAGTTAGTTAATTAACTTAGTTAAAATTCAGAAGAAACCTCAGTTTGGGTGATATTTTTAGTGATAATCAATTCTCAAAATAGGCAAAAAATCCTACCTATTTTCTTTTAAGTTTTATGTGACTTTTCTATCCAGTCTTCTATTCCTGTCACCTATTTGATTTCAGGTTAGAAATGCCTTGCTATTCCTATTGAACACCTTATTGGGATAATGCATTCTAAAACTCTCTTTGGTGGGGATTCTGTCAAAGCAACTGCAAAAGAGCTACATAGGTTTGAGACATCTCAGTTTTCCTTCAGTTTAGGGTCCCCTAGACCCTGAACCCATTCTTGCAAATGAATAGTGAGGGGGATCAATATTCCATCAAGCAGAGTCTCTGATAGACATCACTTTCTACTTCAATTCTTCATTAAAAATTTACATCTTTATTTTTTATAATGGTCTGGAAATAAACATCCCAGAAATTAAGGTATCCTGCAATTTAGTAATAGAAAAGGTTAGGGGAGCGAACGAGAACTTAAAAGTGAATGTAAATAGCCCTCACCTTACAGAATAGACTTTTTCCTTATAATTTTAGATTTTTCTTTCAGGCATTCTTTAGATAGGACATTTTATTGTTCCTGGAAATTTCCATATTTATACTCATGGATCCTGAAACTTGGGTCTCTTTTTTTCTCTTTTTTCCCTGAGTATCCAAACATCTAGTGGAACCAGTATCATATCTCCCCCTTAATGCTGATCTCTAGCAAATTTCTAGTATTGAAATCATTTTAATGCATGAATCACCCAACTTCAATATTTCATATTCTTTAATATGAGCTAATGACATTATTGCATAATTTTAAAATTCTGGGAAACACTCTTATTTGAATTATTTGATAGTAATATTTCATTAAGAGGTTAAGTCACCAAGGTCAGAAAGATGGACTCAAAACTTGTGAAGAGCCAGTTAATTGACTCAAGGTATAGAAATAAGGGGGATTTTACAGTTCTCTTATACTATACTAAGAGAGGGCTGCTATTAAAAGAGAGGTGGTCCATAATATAGCACTTTGAAATAGGATAAAACCTACAGACCTATGAAATCAGAGAAGGTACTCTGTAGCATCATATTTCCAGAATTCTTTAATTGTGTATAATTTTCACCAAGAATAGATTAAATGAAAAAAATTTCATGTTTTTGATTTTTTATGCATATAGTGAACTTAGCATTTTTCAGGGGGCTAAATGGAGAGTTAAGATATAAGTGAATGTTTGCTTTTAATATTTTTTTGCATGTTATTTTATCAGTGTAACAATCAGGCACAATTTTGGGGTATCTGTGATGGAGAATGCCATCTGTATTCAGAGAAAGAATGGTGGAGTTTGAACAAAGACCAAAGACAATTACCTTTAATTTAAAAAAAAATTATCTTATTATGTAATTTTGTTACCTCTTATACTTTATTTTTTCCCTTAAGGATATGATTTCTCTCTCATCACATTCAACTTAGATCAATGTATACCATTGGAAAGTATTTACAAAGTCTTTACATTGGTAAAGACTAACAAACTGCCTTCTGTGGGGGTGGGGTGGGGGAAGAGAAGTGAGATTAGGGAAAAAAATTGTAAAATTCAAAATAAATTAAATTAATTAAAATACTTCTTTGCATGAAAGATTGTTATATGCATGAAATTCAGTGAAGAGGTATGAACTCATATAGAAAAAGTCTTGAGGAGTGTTAAAATAAATTTCTGGATGATAATTCCAGAGTATGCTATTTTGTAAAGAGTCAGGAAGTTTTAGACTGGATCTCTATCTTTGAGAAGTCAATCTAATGATTTAGTCAACATTCATTAAGTACCTATGTTATACTAAACACTGTGTTATGTTCTAGAGACACAATTTATCAAAAGAAAGACAGCTCTTGTTCTCAATGAGCTTACAGTCTGAAGGGGAGACAGTGCACAAAAAGAGGCAGGAAAGGGAAGAGGAACAGGACAATGTGGGGTACCTCGGGAAGTGGCATCTTGTTCTATGGAGTTAAAGCCATGTGAGGAAGCAGATGCAAGGTGGACTGATCCATAAATTCAGTTTCTGTCCTCTATAAAGGAAGCATTGAAAGAAGTTTGGCTCTGCTCTCCTGTACTCCAAGTAGAGGGGAAAAGAGACTGAGAGAAGTAGTCAATTATAGTTTAAGTTAGTAAATTTAGAATAGATGAGCTTATCCTGTGAGGGACATCTTCTTCCCTGAAGTTAAAACCTGGTGGGATAACAGATGCAAAGTGGAGAAAAAGATGTCTTGTACAACAATTTCCCTTGGAATACCATGTAATGCCACTTGGTATAATTGTCATAAATCAAGAATTCTTAACTTTTTTGCATCATAGATTTTTTCCATAGCTGAATGAAGCTTATAGATCTCTATTTCAGAGGTCTTTTTCAGAATATTTTTAGATGTGTAAAAATAAAAAAATAGGATAACAAAAGAATCCAATTATGTTGTAATATAGTTATCAACATAGTATAAGAAACTAAGTTCTTAAAACTAGGTTAAGAACATATAATCCAGGGAGAGATTGGATTAGTATTGTGGCCCATAATAAACTTTATTTAATTTCTTTATGTAATTATTTGTGTGAAGAATTTTATATTGTGTGTCATTTCTTTGTCAGGCAACTTTCACATATAAAAAAATAACTAGAATTCTTATGATTCTATTAGAATATAAACCCCCCGAGGGCAAGGACTGTCTTTCAGCTTATATTTGTGTAAGCCTGGCACATAGGAAGCACTTAAATATTTGTCAATTTGACTTGCATTCTCTTCTTGTGAGTAATAATGTCCATTATTGATATTGTACTATGTAAAACATTCTTTTAAGAGCCTCACTGTATAAGTAGTTAATGTATTATTAGACATATGAGGAAATTTGTTCTCCTTGAATTGATTGTGACTTGAACCCAAGACTAGCTTCAAATTAAGTCTTCTATTTGTTTAGTCAAAGGCTTTTCCCATACAGAATACTTTTTTTTTCTGAACTCCTATGATTGTCCCATAGGATTTAAAACGGCAGTATTGTTTACAAATTCAATGACATTGAGACTGTATAGAGCTTGAAAGGACTTACAATTAATTGGGAACATGGAAGTCTAAGAGAGAGCAGATAGGACTAGAGATCATCTCATAAATCCTTCACATTTCAGTTAAGAGAAAAGAACTGGCAAGTCAGTTGTCATGAATATATAACTAATTTATAGGACTTAGAACCATAGATTCAGGGGTGGAAGAGACTTTAGAAGCTAAGATGAGGAAACCAAGACCCAGAGTTAAATGATTTCCCTGAGTTATAAAAATAGTAATTAGGAAGAATAGGGCAGTGAGGTGGTACAGTGGATAGAGCACTGAACTTGGAGTCAGCAGAATGGAAGTTCAAATCCAGCCTCAGACATTTCACACTTGTTATGTGACCTTGAGCAAGTCATTTAACCCTGATTGCTTGGCATCTAGGGCCTCCAGTTATCCTGATTCATATCTGACCACTGGATGATTCTGGAGGCAAAAGTGAGACTGGTGACTTAATATAGCACCCACTAATTCAAATCCAAATCATGTGCTTGTCATGGCATCATCTCCCCTGATGGCATAGTCTTCTTTGAGAACAAAAGACAAACATCAACTATGTGACCTTGGGCAAGTCATTAAACCCTATTGCCTCAAAGACAAAAAGGGACAGGAAGAATACCAATTTACCAAATTTGTGCTCTTCGGAGCATTTACTGTCAGAATTCATCTATTGCATATAGTTTTGACCAAGAATAGATTAAATAACAACATTTTATATCTTTACCTCTTACTCATGCAAGTAATCCTAATATGCTTTTGAGGTGTCCAAAATTTTTAAACAGTTATAGGAATGTGTGAAGCCATGGATAGGATAAAAGAGGTTAATAATCATTAGATTGTTTTGAGTTTTTTTGGTTTCAATTGCTTGAGATGTTGGTTTTAGATAATGGGAGACTTACTAATTACTAATTTTTACTTTTGTGGTTAGTTTTGCATGTGCATGCATATAACTTTGAGTTACATGGATAAACTTACTCAAATAATCTAATTCTTTTGTTGTTGTTGTTGTTGTTTTTTGCAAGGCAATGGGGTTCAGTGGCTTGTCACACAGTTGGGTAATTATTAAATGTCTGAGGCCGAATTTGAACTCAGGTGCTCCTGACTCCAGGGCCAATACACTATCCACTGAGCTACCTAGCCGCCCCAACCTAATTCTTTTTTATGCTTTAATGATCAACGTATACTGAGCATATTTAAGACATAACTTGCTGTTAAATCAGCATCGTCCTTTATTTCTTCTTTTCCTCCAGTATATATAGAAGTATGGTCTCTCTGTCTCTCTGTCTCTCCATAAATATATATATATATATATATATATATATGTACATATATATATATATATATATGTTTTGTTTAGGGTAAATGGAAATTTTACAAATATTTCCCTTCATTCTCTGCTTCATTCTGTTGTGTGTTTAGGGTATAGGCATAATTTGGGGGTAATTTAAACAAAGTGAGGCAGAAGTCAGTGTAGGCCATTGGAAATCTAGACAAGTGAGCTCCATTATGATGCAAATGATTGAACTGGTAACAATCTGAAGTGATTTCAAGATCCAATCACTTAAATTTCCATTATGGGTAAAACTTGAGGCAAGGTAGGATATGTGGAAAGAGTAGAACACTACCATTTTCTGATTGTGCATAAAACTGTCTGCAGAACTTTCAGAAAAGAAAAGGAGAGAAAAATGGTCTGCATATTTAACAGCCACATAATCCCCAGAGATGCTAATTATTCTTTAAGAATGTGGTAATGAGGTGAAACATGTTTTGTGCCAACAGGCTAAATAGATCAAATTTCATATCGCTCATTTTAATCAGAGCATTAATTTTCATTACAAGATGCTTTCAGTGATAGAGGTGGAGGCAAATGACGAGGAAAGTAGACTCTAGCAAGTACAGACAACAAGCCGCAGAATATTTGGCCCTTCAAATGCTGACCTCATTTACTTACAGCCACATTTGTTGAAAGATGGCTATCAAAAACAAAACAAAAATTCTTCTTGCGGTAGAATATTAATGTTAATAGCCCTTAGCAAGGAAAAAGCATAAAGTTCAGATTAAATGCCATGAAAGATAAGTCATTAGCATTAAAATGTGAAGCCAGATTGGAGGCAGGAGGAAAAACTTGGTTTCCCCCATTTTATTTCATTTTTTCAGCACTTATTTTATGAATGTTAAAGTACATAGATTATACTCCAGTAATAGAAGAGCATCTCAAAAAGAAGCTGAGGCTGAGGTTCAGAGGGGAGAGTCAGTTGTCATCTTAAGTTTATCTTATTTTTCCATGGTATAATTCTGATTGTATTCCATCTTCTTTTAGCTGGTATAATGCTAGAATAGAGGACCTACTGGAAAAATGTAATTAAGTTTCTAGGAGATGGTTGGGTGAATGGACATGAAAGGACATGCAGAATGGAATGGGAGAATATAGCATAGATGGTTACCTAAATAATTGTTTCTGAGCAGAGAGAGGTAAGGGAGGAAGAAAAGCCATGGCTAATGACTAAGTTGAGATTTAAATATTATAACTTCCTATATTGTCTGTGCCTCTGACAATATAAAACTGCAATGAGTTACTTAATCTCAAATATCCTGCTTTTCTGTTCTGTAAATAAGATTGTTAAAGGTGACATGATGTATCATTGCCTGGATCTAGATCTTTAGAAAGGAGGGCATGATGGTCACATAACATCATAGACATAGCCTCTTGTGAACAGAGTGAAATTGGGTTATTTTGAAATACAGTTTGAAAAGGAAGGAAGGAAGGGAGGGAAGGAGAGAGAGAGAGAGAGAGAGAGAGAGAGAGAGAGAGAGAGACAGAGACAGAGACAGAGACAGAGACAGAGACAGAGAAAGACAGACAGAGACAGAGAGAGAGAGAGAGAGCAGAGTCAGAGACACACAAAGAGAAGCAGAAATGCTGTACTCTATCTCAGAATATTAAAAGTTAAATCTGGAAGTAATTTTTGAGATCATTTAATCCAACTCCTTTTCCCTTCTTCTTCTTTTTTTTTTTTAACATAAAAGAAATCTGGGACCCAGAGATGTAAAGAGACTTGGAAGACAGCTAAGCATTTATGAAGTTTCCATTAGAGGGAGCTAAGTGGTATAGTGGATAGAGTGTTGGCCTGGAGTCCTCAGGACCTGAGTTCAAATCTCAGACTTATTAGCTATTGCTCCTGGGAAAGTCACTTAACCTTGTTTGCCTCACTTTCTTCATCTATAAAATGAGCTGAAGAAAGAACTGACAAATCACTTCTGAATCTTTTCCAGAAAAATCCCAAACAGAATCATGAAGAATTTGATGAATGTTGATAGAGGCTAAATGACTTGATCAGGGTTTTATATCTAATAAATATCTGAGGCTTGATTTGAATTTAGATTTTTCCCTGCAAGCCCAGCCCTTTGCCTACTGTACCAAGTAGCTGCTTTTGGCAAAAATTGTGATGTAGCAGCAGAGCTAAAAACTTGTCTCCCATTCCCTAGACTACATATGATGATTAAGGCATGCAAAGGTCTACATTTGATTACTTGCTTCTCAATGAAAATCTTGGTCCTTTTCCATGTACTCTGACTGGTGAGAACTTTTTTTTTCTTGCCCCTACAAGCACTGCAGGAGTTAGATTGGGGGTAGATTTGCTTAATTGAATTAGGAAGGCTTAGTGTTGTAAGAAACAGAAAAGGAATGGGTGAAGAGCAGGGAAAAAAAATTGAGTATAAGCTGGGAAAGATCAGGAAAGGGAAAAAAAGGTAGGTTTGATGAAGAAAGAAAAAACTTATTAAAAAGACAAGACAGAGGCAATAAAATATGAAGATATTTTTGGCAGCAATATTCAGAAAGGATTTAAAGGGGGAAAATGAAAGATGATAAGAGGTCTTATTTTTAGGAGCCTGCCAAAGTAAAGAGAAAACCAGACTAGAGATCAGAATTTTAACTAGGGGAGAAACTATCAGAACCAGTCAAAGAAGAGAAGCTTAGTAATTCCTCTACATGCTTAGATTTTTTTTTTTCTTAAAGAAAGAACAGATTCAGACAAAAGTTGTTTGTATAGGATAGGGAGAAAATCCAGTGGACTCTGCAAATAGGAAGGGAAGTTCCTAAGTAAGATTTATTTAAATATATTTCAAAAAATGTGAATTTTAAATATATTTTCAGACCAACTTTCACAAATTTAGATATCATGATTATATAGTGACATGTACAATATAGGCTAATATTTTTTATGAAAAATAATCAAAATTTATAGTGGAAATAGCATTGAATCTAGAGTCGACCTAGATTCAGGTCTTCCTGAAGACTACTTCCTAGTTTTATGTCCTTGGGTTAATGAGTCCTCTGGCTTCCCTCTGTGAGCCTCAATTTCTTCAACTATAAAATGAGTGGGTTAGAATAGAAAATGTTGAAATCTGTCTAATCTATAACATCAGTGACTTCCACTTATATCAATAACTGAGGAGTTTTCCAGTGAAAGTATATAGAAGGGGTGGCTAGGTGGCTAGGTGGTGTAGTGGCCTTGGAGTCAGGAGTACCTGGGTTCAAATCCAGTCTCAGACACTTAATAATTACCTAGCTGTGTGGCCTTGGGCAAGCCACTTAACCCCATTTACCTTGCAAAAAAATAAAAAAAAAAGTATATAGAAAAAATTATATTTCCTTCAGATATATTTTCCCAATGTGTATATGTATATAGAAATATATAAATTATATAGATAGATAGATATACATTTATATAATATATAAACTGTATTTATAGATGTTGAATCTCTTGTAGAAGTCAAGCTTTCATGCTTCAGAGGCTCTCAGGAATTTATCTGGAAACTTGTGTAGGTTTGTTCTTCTAGAGTGGGTTGGGAAGGAAATAAATAGTATGCTACCCTTGGAAACTGCTTACTGATAGGGTGTCATGGGAGGTAGCCCAGTATATGAATTTTTGGAAGAGATTCCTCTCTATATTCATCATTGCTATTCAATCATCCCCTTTTGTTGGAACATGACTAATTTAACATCAACACACCTTATATAAGCTCCCCTTTGCATCTGCTGCCCTCCCTGATCTTGTTCCTCCAGGGGACAAGATGTCCCCACCAGAATCACTTCTAAACTCACCAGCATGTTTCAAACTTAAGCTTTGGTTGACTCTCCCTTCCTTAGCCTCCTCTCCCCTCTGTTTGGAGGGCTGGAGGCTGGAGCACCAAACTCTTCCAATTTCCTTTCTTTAGGCAGAAACTGGGACTGTCAGATTACACCAATTTGCATCTTCTATTCTGCTTGACTTCACCTTCATGGAAGGAGATTCCTTTGCGCCAGATACCCACTGATATTTTATCTTCCCCTTTGCTGCTTCCTGTTATGCTTTGACTCTTCTTTTTATATTGTAAGGTCCTAGAGGTCAGAGACTGTATTTCTTTTCACTAATTGTTTTCCCCATCACTTAGTCCAGTGCCTGATCCATTCATAATAGGTGCTTAATAAATGCTGATTAGATTAGATCAGCTATATACTAAGCAAACAGAAAATAAGAAACATTCAAGGGTAGGGTCTATTGAGGGTATTATTTTTAAAGTGATTGACCATAATCACCAAAATCCAATGCCTAAGTTGGGAAATCATGCTGTCCCCCAGTCTTTGGTCCATCTACTTTGGCCTTTGACCATCCACTTCTCATATTCTGCTTCTAGCTTTATGTTTATCCATTCAGCATTTGACAAAGGGTCTGAAACAAGGTAGAACCTTAATAAATACATATTGATTCATTTCTTTTGCCTAGAGTGCAATATTACCCTCAGAAGTGTCCACTGCAGGTAAGGCTATTTCCTAGCTTGTTTGTATCATATGAAGTTGAACTTAAAGTTAAGGGAAGACACATATGTCATATGAAAGAACTCAACTTATGAAGGATCTGCAAAAAGATCAGCAATTTCATCAGAGGGGAGAACTTCCAGCATGAAAGCTCCTCCCTCTTAAGTGGATCACATTGTCTCTGATTTAGCAGATAACTGGATTAATAGATAACTCTAGAGAGTTGCATAGGCTATCTAGAGATGAAGGGAGTAAACCAGAGTCATATAGCTAGAAATCATTAGTGGGATAATTTTAAAAGGGAGGAAATAAGTATTTATTATATGCTTTCTAATCTTGTTTTATTTGACTTAAAGCTGAATATTCCTGATGGCAAGCCAAATATTATATTTATTATGCAACATTGTTTTTATAACATGATACTACTTTTTCCTTGTACTCCTAAGAATTGTCTCCTGATGTAGGTATTCCCTCCAGTGTTTCAACTCCTCATCCATGCCTACATATTTTGAGTGACTCTTACTTATGTCCTCCCATAAAGTCATGGAACATCCAGTAGTGTCTTTGGTCCTTCCTTGTGTTCATTTGGTATTAGAAGATACAAATGGGGTATGTGGGCTGTACATTTTTTTAATCCCTTGTTCTCCCTGCGTGACTAGCTCATCTTCTTTTTCAATCATGCATTTCTTGGATGATATCCTTTATGGCACTTCTCCTGCATAATTGTTTGTAATGTGTTGTGGCCTGCTTACGCCCACCATGTGTCTCTTTGTTGCCCTTTGGGTGATGCTCTACTTCAGTTCTTTAGAGTCTGTCATATTCCATGACTTATAACTATACATCTCCAGAGAAGTTTTGGTTTTAAAAAGATAAACCTTTGCTTTAGGGAAGCTCTTAGTCACTAAAAGACTTCTCATTTTCAAAAGTAATTGGAACTGTTCTTCTTTTATACATTTTTGGGCCTTAGTCATTATCAGTTTATTGAGCTTCTGCTTAAGGTATAGGAATACAAGTGCATGAACTCTATCAATTATTCTTTCAACAACATACATGGTCTGACAAATATTTCTGATTCATTCCATGTTGTGGATAGTTAAATGAATTTGTTTTGAGTAATTATAGATCTAATTTAGGAGATTTTTTTTTTCTGGTCTTAATACAATGATTAGAGTATTGTCTGAAAACAAAAACATGTGGAAGACTCGTCATCTTTATCCAGTGATTCTTTTGTAGCTTTGAAGACTCACCTGGATCTGACAATAATGACATATTGGGGAGCATACAAGTCCCTATGTTTTTCTTCACCTTGTATTAGCAGTTGAAGGGGTCATCAAACAGATAATCACTATTGTATGTTTCAAGACATCTTAAATAATGTGGGCATGTATATGAAAGATACGATGAAAGAGAATTTTTAAAACAACACTTTTCTCTATCAAAAAATTTTAAATACTCAGGAAATACAGTTGATCTTGTATTATCTACATCTTTGTTATTTATGTGATGGTAAATATATGCCTGATGGAGTAGTGGATAGAGTGCTAGAACTGAAGACAGGAAGATTGAGCTTTCTGATTTCAAATCTGACCTTCAAACACTTACAAGCTGTGTGACTCTAGACAAGTCACTTAACCCAGTTTGCCTTATTTTCCCTATCTCTGTAAATGGAAATGGCAAAACACTCTAGTATCTCTATCACAAAAACCCCAAATGGGAACATGGAGAGTTGGAAACTAAAATAACTCAACAACAACTTGAAAAATATGGAGACATTCATTGCCTGTAACTTGCTTTGTGAGGCTTAAAGTACTATATAAATTCTATTTATTATTATTATTATTATTATTTGAATGAGGAAATCAGATTAAATGTTCTCTAATTTTCCTTTTAGCCCTACATCTATGATCCCATGAATCTATGATCCATGAGGCTTATAACTTGTTGCTGAATTTTTTTGATAACCCTGAAAACAAAGAGAAACATAAAAATGACCCTTAATCTTGTATTGTTAACTTCCTCTACCTACAAAATAGTAGGGACAGAATGGCAGAACAAGGGATAGAGGGTTTTAGGAATCCCAGTTTTTAGTATGGTTATAGACATTAATGTAATTATTTATGCTCTGATAGTGGGAACTTTTTACAGTGTCCAATCAGTTCACATACTTCTGAGAGAACTTTACCACATTAATATTGACATTTTTCACAATAAAATAAGACTATAAGGATGTCAAAACTAAATGGAAGAATGGTTCTATAGGTTCATTTTATAGAATCAAATTTCAGAATTAACAGATTTGTTTTTATCATGTACCCACAAGCAACAAGATATATTTCATGAGATACTTGGTCATCTTGTAATCTCCATGATGAGTATAAGCAAAAAGACTACTAAGTGGATTATTACAGTTTTTCCCTCAAAGTCTGTAGCAGAAGATGAACATGTAGGAATACTTTTCCACAAAACTTAAGATCTTGTTTTGATAGTTGTTCACTTAAATGTGAAAGAAGATACAAGAGAGTATGGTGAGGAATACTTGGAAATTATTATTTTGGAATCAGAATGATAATCTAAAGTGAGAGAAACTGTTTTAGAAATATGTGTATACAGGGGTGGCTAGGTGGCACAGTGGATAAAGCACCGGCCCTGGAGTCAGGAGTACCTGGATTCAAATCTGGTCTCAGACACTTAATAATTACCTAGCTGTGTGGCCTTGGGCAAGCCGCTTAACCCCATCTGCCTTGCAAAAACCTAAAAAACAAAAACAAAAACAGAAATATGTGTATATTATGAACCCTTTCTTCAAGAAGAAAGTAGAAAAATGTTATACATCATAAGCAGCAAATGGCACCAGGAATGGAATTGACTATATCTTAACAGACAGGAAATAATTGATTATTAACATGAAGACCATTTCTGTATTACCTATGGGCAAATTCATTGCAGCAAAAAAAGGTAGAAATCAACAGTAAATAAGAAGAAAGAACAAAGCTGAACAGAAAACACTACATAGAATTATAAAAGCTTCAACTTGTTCTTTAAAGTAAACTACTAATGCTGAAAGTTGTTCTTTGTCCTTTGTTCTCAAAGACCAAGATATCAGGGAAGTGATACCTTGAATGAGGGAGTCTTTGATTACCACCATTTCTTATAGAAGCTTAGCTTATAGGCAGTTTAGTGGTTAGAGCCCTGGACCTAAAGTTAGGAAGATTTGAGTTCAAATGTAGCCTGAGACACTAGCTGTATGATCTTGGGCAAGTCCCTTAACCTCTGCTTCAGTTGCTTCATCTGTATAATGAGATATAATAATAGCACCTACTTCCCAGGGGTGTTGTAATGTTAAAATGAGATAATATTTGTAAAGCAATTTGCAAACCCTAAAGAGCTCTATAAATGCTAGCCACTTATATAAAGTAGTTCCTGAAGTGAAGAGAAGAGCCTGGAAATCACCTTAGCCAATAAACAATCTCTTTGTCAAACAGAAAAATCTGGCTGACAAGAGTCACCAAAGTTTGTATTACAAACTCATTTGTAAAGCAATACAAAGAGAAGGGTGGGGTAGCTGTATTACTTGGGTAAATAGTGAAAAATTTCATAGGAATAAGTGCATGCTGGGTGTAGGATCTAAGCCAGATTAACATTAGAGTATTGATAGATTAAACTGAGAGACTGAAAAAAGATTTGTCAGCATTTCATAACAATCTATTCTCATTGTTAATGACAGTCCCTGATTTGCTATGTGAAGAAATATCTTTCCCCAGCCCAAACTCTTCCCTCATTTGAACTTTCTTCATACTTTCTAGGGTACCCCTGTTCTTCCAGTTACCCAGGCTTGCAACTTCATTGTCATCCTGGACTTTTCATTTACATTCACTCCTCCCTCATATCCACTCTGTTACCAATTTTGTTAGTTATCTATCCCTGGGACTTTCCTAACCAAAATATTCCTGCCTAACTATCATTTTGATAAATATTCTTCTCCTTTTAGAGGGTAAGCTTACTGAGGGCAGGAGCTATTTTGCTTTTTCCCCCCTATTTATATCTCCTGTGCTTATCACAGGCACATCATAAGAACTTGATAATTAATTTTTACTAATCCATCTATATCCATTCAATCAAATATTTATTATCAAAACAGTGACTAGTACTAAAGGAAGAGCAAAAGTAAAGTTTAGCTCCACAGTGGAATTTATTTATTTTAGTAGATGTTATATGAACAAAATAGTATTACAAAGAACTAAAAGACCAAGGGAAAGATGGAGCAAAACTTTTTTCCAGCTGTCATATTATGGGAATTGTACAAAGCTGGATCGACCACATAAACTGTTATACAGATTGTCCTACATAGTTCTATGATATAAAAATGGTGTGGAGTGCTTCGAATCTGGCTGTCAGCCAGGTGAGGCGGTTGATTAGGAGTCAAATAACAGGGGCGATAAAAAGACCAGAGAAGGGAAACAAAAGGGGATTTGATGTAACTAATTGATGGGGGATGTAGCCTGAAGCAGGTAAAGGAAAGGAGGGAGGGAGGGAGGAGGGAGATCCAAGGGGTACATATATGCTTTCCAATCAAGAGGTTAGTGTTGATGTGAGTCCTGTTTCTGTTTTGAAAGAGACTTATTCATCAGGGGAGATATTGGGAACATGTGTTTATTAGGCTCTGAATGGGGAAAGCTTTAACATTGTTGAAAGAGGTCAGTTGTGTTACTTAACCTCTGTTGAAGTCTATAACAATTGACAGGGTTGTTATAAAAGAGCTTGGGTGTGTATAGGACTTGGGCTTTGTTTGTCCCCTTTAAACTGGTTTCAGTCTTTTGGAAGCTGAATTCTGCTGCTGAAAAGACTGGTTTTCTTTTATCTAGGATCCAAATCATATTGGAGTGCATATGGTTCACTCAGTGATAAAGACATTGGTATTTCCTGTTTATATTTATTATTTAATCAGATTTAGCCTTCTCATATTTAGGGATTTTTCAAGTTCATCATTGGATTTCTTTTTTCCCTCATGTATATGCACTTTGATGAACTCTTAATCTGTCTTGTGTATTTTCTTAATTAGGAGTGGATCAACAAGTATGTCTCTAGGTTTTAATGAGATGGGATTTTAGAAGCCACATGCTTTTTTCATTCCTTGGGTGACACCCCAGTTACTGTCTTTTAAAATATCTGCAGATGGCCCAGTTGATGATTAACTTTAAGTATCTGAAAGAATTGCATGGGGTCTGATTGTTGCAATCCTGATTTGGGCAAAGTAGTAGGATTGCAATGTAGAGCAATTTTGAGTTAAGATTTTGCCAGTATCTCTTTTTTAGTAACCAGATTCCAATGACTTTGTTTTTTCCTTGATTACCAAAAAAAATCCTGTAAAGATGAAGCTTGCTTTATTCATCCTTACCCTGGGGGGGATTTTTTTTGAAAGCTCAATAAAATAAATAAGGCTATTGTTTGACATGAAAAAGCAAAAAAATATTTACACTCTACAAGTATGTGTTTTTGTACCTGCTTAACAAAGTATGACTATGGATATGTATGTAATGTTTATATATACATAGTGTATGTGTGTAGCTTATACTTACATAGAACGTACACACATACATACATACACAGGGATTGGGACTGATGATTTCTTTGGCGAAGAAACTCCATCTATGTCAGCATATTCTCTTTAGCTAATAGTAAGTTTCCAGTTGACACTGAGATGTTAATTGATTTGCCAAAGCTAGACAGCCTCTATGTATTAGAGTTAGAATTTGACCCCAGACCTGCTTGATTCTGAGACCAGTACTTGCTCTTTCACCCTGTTTCTTGCTGACTCTCTCTGACTCTTGTTCTTCCAAGTGTTTTTGAGACCTATTGCTTTCCTTTTTATTACCTTTGAGAGTGTTCCCTTTTTAGTACATTTCAGACTTCACTTGTCTAAATGGTGATTGCTTGTTTTTTTCATTGTGACTTCTTTGAAATTATAGTGGCTGCTGCTAAGGACTGGCTTTGTGAACTGCCCTTTAACAGTTTTCTTATCTCACAGCAATCTTTCACTATTGCTGTGCTGAGAATGTGTGTGTAGGTGTGTACATGTGAGAAGGAAAATCTTATGTAGCACCAAGCATCAAAATACCTTGTATTTATAGACTTGTTTTGTAATAACTCTCAGCAGGGTGACACTCAAGGATTTTCTCTTCACTTTTAGCTTTCTTTTGCAGTCTAGTTTTGTGTTTTTTCTGGGTAGGCTGGAATAGTCACTAAAAGATCATTGATTCAGGGCAGCCAGGTGGACAGAGCACCAGTTACAGAGTCAGTCATTTGATCTAAGTTCAAATCCAGCTGCAGACACTTGATACTTCATTGTGTGGTCTTGGACAAGTCACTTATTCCCATTGCCTTGCTAAAATAAAAGAAATCATTGATCCTTTGACAGTTCTGTTTGAATGAACATATACTACATATAGTAAATATGTACATATGGAAGTAGAGAATATAGAATATGTACATATGGAAGAATATAAAGTAAATATAAGGCAGTTAATGCAGTACATCTATAGTATTTGGGGGGGGAATGAACTATACTATAATCAATAGAAATTGTGTTTTGATTCAGGCATCAGTTTGAATAATTATTTAAACTTTTACTATGGGAGCAAGAAAATAATTTCCTCTCTACACCCTATCTGGACTTCAGGCATTTTCATTGTCTGACCCTCATATCTAGAATGTTTTTCTTCATGATCTCTGCATCCTCAAGTCCCTGTTAATTCAAGGGACTTCCAATTTATCCTGTGAAAAGATTGCTAGTTTTTTTTAATGTTGTCTCCACTATTAGACTATGAGCTCTTTGAGAACAAGGAATGACTTTTACCTTATTTTGTGTGATATTTGGTAAGGGCAGATATTTGGTGCAGGAGAGGGCCAGGCCTGAAATCTTGAAGATCTAAGTTCCAATCTTGCTTCAGACATTTACTAACTGTATATTTATCAAAAAAAGTACCCAAATGGGATCAGAGAGTGTCAGATACAGCAGAAAATAATTGAAGGTCATCACAAGGCATTTAATAGCTGTTAATTGACAGACTGATTTGGGGCAAGTAATTTAACTTCCTTGTGCCTTAGTTTCCTCAAAAGTAAAATGAGAACTCCATGGTTTCCCAAAATCCCTTCCAGCTCTAATTCTATTATCCTACGGTTTACAGCCAAAAGAAATGACTAATCCATATTCTTCATTTTTTCAGATGAGTAAAGTGAATTCTAGAAAGGATATGCTTTCTTAATTAAAGTATTGTTTGATTTTATTAGAAACAAAGATGGGACGATCTGGTGGCTCTGATGATTGTAGAGGATGGCTAAATCCATTCTTTCTCCCCTTTATGAGGATGTGTGGACAAAAGCAGTAATTGATAAGAGAGTTGGAACTGAAGTCAGGAAGACTAATCAACTGATACTACCTGGGTATCCTTGAGCGACTCACTGAATCCTGCTTGCCTCACTTTTCTCCACTATAAAATATTCTGGAGAAGTAAATGGCAAATCACTTCAGAGTCTTTTCTGAGAATACCCCACATGGTCATGAAGAATTGGAGACACTTGAAACGACAAAACAATGACAACAATAACAAATGAAAAGTCTTTGAAAGGTGGACTGGTGCTTAGACTATGAGCTAGTGGGAAATCTCAGCAACAGTTTTAGAAAATGAAAGTACTTGTGGAAAATAGGGAGCTTTGCTAATATCCCTCTTAGCTTATGATACTTCCTATCTCTATGACACTGATCTCACTGAATAATAAGTTAATTTGAACTATCTATAATTATATATGTATATATACATCTATCTATCTATCTATCATCTATCTATCTATCATCTATCTATCTATTTATTTTAGGTCTGTGGGGCCTAATGTGCCCACATTGTGCTTGCAAAAATCTGATTCTGTTTGTGGTTTATAGGAGAATTTTTGTTATTAAAAACTAAATACATCATTAAAAACAAATATTGTTAATAATACCAAGAATGGAAAAATCACATCCTTTAATGGAATTTTTAAAAACAAATGCTTCATTCCCCTCATTTGAGGAAATTACTGGTACCCTAATATGAAATTTGTTTCCTTCCAAACAGAATTGATTATTAGATGGAAATATTGTGTGTCAGATCTGAAGATCTGGTTTCCATTCATGAGACTGTTACTGATTCTGTAGGTACTTGCAGCAAAACAAGTTTCTCTTATGCCTAAAGATCTGGATTTGGAAAATACTGGTAATAAAGATTCTTCCCTATGTGTTCCTAGGGAATGCTTTGGAGGTTAACAAGAAGATGCTTGTATGGTATTTTTAGTTATTTGGAAAAATTATGCTTTGTGAATCATAGGCATTAAGATGATATTGTTATTTATCTGGCACCAAAGAGGTGATCCATTGAGTTTCCAAACTGAAGTCCCAGAAAACATTTTTTCTAATGAGATTTTCCATGGAAATGCAGAAAACAGTATTTGGAACCTATATTTAAACAATACATTTTCCTTCATGATCTCACAGAATATCTACTGGTTTGAATTTAGAATAATTAAAACTTTCCCCTCAATGTGGATTTCTTTTTTATTCTCATTGTTTATTTCTATGGGGGAGGGACTTATTATTTGACCAATAAGATGCCTCTAATTTTAGTTTCAGAATGAAAATACACATAGACTAAGGAAGACTGGACTTTGTATTAAAAATGTCTTTTTTGGCTTTCTTTACCTCATCTGGGGTTCTCAAACATTTTGGCTTTCTTTGACTTCCTTGGAAATCTTCTCTATGGCTCACTCTGGTTCCAATGGTTGCAGTGTATCATTGTGCAAACCTTTTCTAGCTGCAAATGTCCTTTTAGAAATGTATTTAACCACAGATTTCAATCTGCAAATTATTAATGTTAAAAATATTTGAAGAAGGACACATTTCCAAATACAAAGCCAACATGAAGCTTTTACATAAATCAAACATGGCAGAACAAAATTAAAAATGTTGAACTCTTCCTTGGTCTAAAGCTTTACTCTGCAGCAATGTCCTCATTTCCCAATTATGGCTTTGCTTCATTATATCCAATGCTATCTAGTCTCACTTAGGTTTTTTTCTTTTTCTTGGCAAGCTTTATAAAGAAGCATTAATTGTAAACTGATGAAAGTTTTTTGTTTCTTGTAACAGAAGATGATATTGCTTTTCAATGCTTTTCAATTCCTTTCTTCAATTTTTATTGTAAATTAGAAACTTGAAATAAATAGCTGATAGCTATGTTGTGTGCAGTGTTAGAGAAGAGAGTTTGGGAGAGTCTGTATATTTCCTGATGAAAAAAGCAGATAGAAGAGAACTATCCTTCTGCAATATTTCAGTAGATGAAAATGATGACATGTAAATCTAGCAGGGTTTGTTTGGGTCAGGCCTGAAGTTGGCAAGATCAAAGTCGCTTCTTGAGCATACTATGGAGCCTTGAGCTTTAACCTGTCCTAAATAAATTATCCATAGAATCATGAAGAAGAGTTGGAAGGCACCTCAGAGATCATTTAGCCAAACCTCTTAATTTACACATGCGGGAACTGAGGTTCAGGGAGATAGAGAGGTAGAAACAGATGTAAGATTTTTAAACTTGAATCCAGAGACAGCACTCTTTGTTCTCTACTATAATCATGTAAACTATAATTGCATCCCCAAAGATCTCCCAATATCTGGTTTCTCCTTTCCAAAGGTAGTTATGTGGTGACCTTGGAGTGAGGAAGGCTTTAGTTCAAATTCTGCCTCAGACACATTAAGTGACTCAGCTTCAGTTTCCTCAAATGTAAAATCAGGATTAAAAATAATGCTTATGTCAAAGTATTGTGGGAATCAAATGAGATTATATCTAATATATATTATATATAAAAACTTTTCAAATTTTAAAAGATTATATAAATACTAGGTACAAACTATTTTCTAATCCATTTCTTCTAAGTTTCAAAAACCATCTTAGTATTGATGCCACTTTCCTGCTTAAAAACCTACCATGATTTATTATCTACAAGATATAATACAGACCTTGGTCTTGAATTTAAGACATTTCTTAATCTAGAACCAATTGACCTTTCTGCTTTTATTTCATTCTGCTTCCATTCATACGTTCTCTTCCATAGTTCTAGACAAACTGGGATATCATATATGTATCTTGGAGATTTCTGCTTAATAATAATAATAAACCCCACACATTCATAAAATACATTGGAGCGTACAAATGTTTTCTTCACTATAATCCAGTAAAATCTGTAGTATGAGTATTGTTGTTATTTTATAGATGAGGAAAATGAGAATCTGGAAGGTTACATGACTTGCTGGTCATAAGCTGATCAGTATCTAAACTATAATTTGAATGGTGGATTTTTTGAATCCAAGTTCCGAATTGTTTTTGCTGTACAACACTCTCTTTCAAAGCAGTCATCATCCTGTGCCCCTGGAACACACTACTTCCAAGTAGCTGAAGCAGTAATTAGTTTGCTGGTCTGGAATCAGGAAGAGTTGAGTTTAAATATGGACTCCAATACCTAAAACCTCTGTGACCTGGGGTAAATTATTTAATCTCTGTCTGCCTTTATCTGTCTGTCTCAATTCCCTCATCTGTAAAATGGGATTCATAATGACCTCTATGTTGATTTTTGCAAAGCACTGTGCAAACTTTAAAGTGCCATATACATTTTTGCTTTTTCTTGAAATTCTTCTGCTTCTTTAAGACATGGTCCTGGTACTACCTCTTCTTTAAAATTTTTCCCTAGTCCTCCTTTAAATAATCTCTTCTTTCTTGGATTGTTTTATAGCACATTATCAGGAACATTTCTTCACTTTCATCAGATTTATTTGTGCATACTTCTTATCTCCTCTTAACATGTCAGGGTGGAGAGTGTTGCACCTGGACCCAGAAAGACTTAGGCTTGAATCCCATCTCAGACATTTACTAACAATCATCTTAATTGAAGCATTGGATTGAAGCCCTTAACCAGTTTTCCTTTGGAAGAGCAAGCTAATTTCCACCATTATATTTTAAGCACCCTAATAATTTTAAGTTTTACTACAAATCACTTTTAAAAAAGAATGAAAAAATCTCATACTAATAATGTAATCCTAAATATTATTGTAATAATTATATCAATTAATATTTTCCATTTTTTTGGAATTAAATGAGTGACAACTATCTTGCTGTTACTCTTTTCCTTATGGTTTGTGAAATATTGCACTGGTGAACAAAATAATTTTTAATCAGATAAAATCAATGAAATGTAAACATATATTCTATAGACTCACTGAAAATATATCTGGAACAACTCTTAACAGCAAGCAGAATGAAAGGGAATTGTCTTATCCTGTTCCTACTCAATTTTGATTTTACTAGCTTGATTTCTTTGTTTTGAAAGTGTTTAATTTTGCATAGCTTAGACAGCAAATATTTGATGTGGCAACATCTAGTCAATACTCTGTTAAACATTTATGGATCTGTGTTATGTCTAGGTGATTGTTTCAGTTCTTTCTATGATAATGGCCTGGTTCTTGGACAGTTTATATAGCACTTTCTCAAAGGTTATTTTGATATTATTTGTAGTATAATGATTTGTCTTTAAATAATTTTTGAAAGAAAGCTAGTTGCTAGTTACAAATTTGTATATTGTTGTATAGTGCTAAATACTCCAGATATAGGAAACCCTCTGGTGATTACGACAGAGTACATATGGAACATTACGTCATTCTTTCTTAATTCTGGCTTAATGCTGATTAAGAATTTATCTAGTCATTATTAATGGCAGAGTAAGGTTGAAGTAATGTTGACTTGTGTTGGTAAGAGATTTCTCCATATTGGAAGTCCCTGTGCTAACAAAAGCACTAGTTAGATCTCTAAGAAAAGACTGAAATATTTTTGTTCATTATTTCTTATTGTTAAATTATTTTAATTTTGTTACTCACTAAAAATCTCAGATAATTTTTATGTCAGTAAGAATGATGATGGCTATAAGAAACTATGGAGGCAGGGAAGAAGGAAACTTGTATAGTTGATAACTGAATCTAATTTTTAGAACTTTTTTCTATGTTATTGATTCACCTTACTCTTTAGCTTACTGTAACTAATTGAGCTTACTATCAGCTGTTTTTTTTTTTTTTAGTTTTGCTAGGCAATGGGGTTAAAGTGGCTTGCCCAAGGCCACAAAGCTAGGTAATTATTAAGTGTCTGAGACCAGATTTGAACCCAGGTACTCCTGACTCCAGGGCCAGTGCTTTATCCACTGAGCCATCTAACCGCCCTATCAGCTGTTTAGTAAAGAATTTTCAGTGTTTTAGCTTATCTATCAGCTTTGTGTCATTTGCTTAACAAATCTGATGTTTAACATCTGTGCCTACATCCAAATAATTAATAAAAAACATTCAGAAGGCTAAGGACAGATTGCTCATGTCCTCATTACAGACCTCCCTTCAGAATGATTGGTCCACTAATCAGCATTCTTTGATATCAACCATTGAATCTACCATGAATCTAACCAGTTGCTTTTTTCTAGCATCATTTTAACGTGTTTGCATTGATATCTTGAGATATTTTGTCAAGATTCTTGCTTAATTTCAGATAATCTGTGTAAAATGTTTTCCCTTGAACTCATGGTCTAGATATTTATTTAAAAAAAACTCAGTTCAATAAATGTTGAGTCCTATTCTTCTCTGCTTTTCTGCGGACTACCTATTTTCATCTTTATGCTGACCATTTTTCAATCCTGTTGCTATATCCTCCAAATCTCTTTAAACCCATCCCTTAAAGGACCTGTTATATATCTATATACTACCCCCTTGTTTCCTCTTTTCTCTCAGAACTGTCATCATATCATCACTTCCAAAAATAACCCTGGGAAGCATAAGGTAATAAACTGATCTGTTGTTCCATTCACTATCTTTGTGTCATCTTATACCACATATTCTGTCTACCAATGTCTTTAGATGCTTTCTCTTTCAGGAGACTGGGAGCTAATGGGGAGAAAGAACTGTTTTGTTTTTTGAGTTGTTGTAGAAGGTCTCAAAGTCCTGCTTCTTAATATAGTGATATATATGTATATATATATATATATATATATATATATATATATATATACATATATATATACATATATATAGCAGATCCTGAATAAATGGAAAAAATGAATAAATGAATGAATGACAAAGTTTTTGTAACATTTCCTATGGGCCAAACATTGTTTTAAGTGCTAAGGATAAGAATCTAAAAACAAGAGAGTATTGAGAGATTGTCTAAGAGGTTAAAGAAGGATGTCCCTTCTAGCCTTCCATTAGTGTGAGTAATGAAGAAGTGATCATAGTTGTTTTATATTTTAGTATATGACATATCTGTGTGTGTGTGTGTGTGTGTGTATGTGTGTGTGTGTGTGTGTGTGTGTGTATGTTTAGGATAGAGAGTTACAATTTTCATGTCAGTTGATGTAGTCACAAAAGACCCATAAGAAGATCACCAAGTCCAAAAAAAAGAGTTTATATTTTTATGTTTGGTTTTTGCAAGGTAATGGAGTTAAGTGACTTGCCCAAGGTCATACAGTTAAGCAAGCATTAAGTGTCTGAGACTGGATTTGAACTCAGGTCCTTCTGCCATCGAGGCTGGTGCTCGTTCCACTATACCACCTAGTTGTCCCCTTAAAGGGAGTATTTAAAGAGTTTTCTACAATCTCAGATTAATGTGTGAATAAGTTTGTTAGTTGACTGAAAGGGTTTACAGGGCCTCAAGTTATCCTATAAAGGGAACTGATTCTACACAGAAAACATTTTTCCAAGTCTTCTAGATTGAGAGAATTTTGGCGGGGTTTCTTTCTTTCCTTTCTTTACCTCTCTGCTTCCATTGACTCTGTCATTGGATTTACAATAACAGTCGGAAACAATATTTCAGTCTGGGATAAGAAATTGACTCCTAAGAACAGACAGTTCCAGTGAATAATTTAAGAGAGGAAGCAGCGTCAAGAAGTGTGACCCCCTCATGGCAGAGAAAGGGTCCCAGATATAGGACTGGAAACAAAGGAACAAATCCCAGGCTTTTAGCTAAGTGTCATATCCAGCAGAGATGTTACACTTAAATGGAACTGTGAGACTACTCTACAGAAAAAGCACTTCATAGCTATGCAGTATAAGGAACTATGAATTATTCACTGCTATACATGGAGCCTACATGAATACCTCCCTACTGTTGTGTTCTAAGTTAGACCCCATTCTTTCCATAGATTCTCTGTATATATTTTAGGGAGGATATACCCTAAGTTTTTTTGCCTTTTTTTTTTGATTGCTGGGGTGGGGGTGGGGGGAGGTGGATATACTGTTTAACTATTCTTATGATTCCAACTTAACAAATGACTTCATTAAAAGTAAATCTCCTAGCTGATTATATGGTGGGAACTTGTGAGCTATAGTAGTCACCCAGAGATTTACACCTAGAAACCAATAGTAGCTGCTACCCTTTGTGGACCCAACCTACATTATTAAAATGGCAATTGAGTATCCCAGAGAGGTAGGGGTAATGCGTTTTTCATAACTTATCTATGTTTTTATGTATATTGACTTATTTGTTTGCCTGTTGCTTTGCCCTAGCAGAATATAAACACCTAGAAGGTGTGGTTCAGTCAGTCAATAAGCCTTTATTACACATCTATATTAGGCTAAGCATTGCAGATACATTGCCAATACAGTTAGTTATTTTTAATTTTTTCTGTTTGTGAAAACTTTGGTTTAGAGATATGAAGTTAGGCATTACTTAGAGGGCTGTTGAATTCTGTTTACTGCATCTTGAATCAACTCTATCAGGTAGTTCCTGAGATCTAATTTATCTTATTATATTCATTTTTGAAAGTCAATATATCAGGTAGTTACTAAGAAGATATCATTTGTATTATTATTTTCCTTGTTGAAGACCTTTAAACATAGTTATAGAGGTTTAACACTTTTAAAATGCCAACCTAATATAATTGAGGAAACAGGTATGGATATATTTCATATATGTGTAATATATATAAAATCTTTCCAAAGCATAGCTTTAAGAACTACTTTCTCTAAAGAAAATGACTTGTTCCTAAAAATAAATATTTCAGATATGAAGGAATTCTTTAAAATTATCTTGTTTTTATAAGAAAAACTTATGGTGAATCAAAAAAGAGAGAAAAATTTTATTGTCTTCAGATAATTGTTTAGGTTGTCTTATATGAAATCAGCTTTTAACCTGTGGCCATAGGTTATTAATGAAGGCTTGCCATATTGTTTGAATTAGATTTATTGCCTAAAGGAGGAGGGGGATATAAGGAGGAAGTTGTTACAATTTTCATGCCTTAGACACTAGTGTATTTTCATAAACTGAAGTGAAGGTTCTCTAGGGACAGAAAATATCACTGAAACATTTCCTGAGTTCTGTTGAGTTGCACATTGGTATGTTGAGCCTGTTTTCAGAAGGATGGAGATTTTTGTTTAGTTTTGCGAGGACATAATGTAACCCATGTAAGGCAAAAATGTGTTGTAATTTATTTTAAAAGCAAATGAATAAAATCATTTAAAAATTATTTGCTTAGAAAAATCAAATCTTTTTAAATCTGAAAGAAAATTGGAGACATAGTTTAAAAATGTATTTACCTCATTATATGCTTTAAGGTGACAAACCAGTTTAAAAAATTTGATTTTCAAAACATTCAAAAAATAATTGGGGTTAAAATGTTTAATGTTTATTAGGAAGAACTAAGCCCATCTTTACATATGTTTTCTTAATCTCTTCTTGGGAATAGTCAAATTTTACTGCAATTTTGGAAATTGTTCTTTCATTTTTGTTAGTACCGTTTTTTTGGATCTGGTATTTTGATGTGGACATTCCCTCCACAGTTACAGATTTCCACTCATCTATTCTTTCCATGCTTTGTGAATCTTATCAACTAACTACATATTTGTATAGTAGTAGGAAAGATGTTAATAAAGATTATTGATAGACATCTTTCTAGAGAGGAAGAGTGTTGAATAGTAATGATCTCTTGGAATAGTTATGTTCTTTTTATGTTCTTCTATTTAAATATTCTGTTTATGTAATAGAATATTTTTAATTTTATGAGTGGCAATAAGGGTTGAACTAGTGTGATGATAATGAAAATTGAAAGGATGTCTTGGAGTTGAGCAGCATTATGAAATATCATTGGAAGGATTTAGTGCCTGACCAATAGCTTGTGAGGGAAAAGATCAAGTTTAAAATGACCTGACTTTTTGAGCCTGGAAAAGTGATGCTTCCATTGGGGATTTCAAAATAAGGATCATTTATTTTGAATTTAAATAAACCTCAGATCATTTCGAAGATAGGAAAATGTGATAGCTGTTGAGTTACAAAGAAAAAAATTGATATAGTCCCCGACCTAAAGGAATTTGTATTTTGATGGGAAGACACAGTGCACACAAATAGTGTGGGTGTGTAAGACAATTTGGAGAGAGGGTGCACTAACTTCTGGGAAGATAAGAAAAATGTTTCTCATTGGATAGAGTGCTTGAGTAAAATCTTGGGTTTTAATAGGTCAAAATTAGGAGTAGGTACATTTCAGAGAGCAACTTGGTCAAAAGTTTCTGAATCAGTGGTCCATTTTGGCTATAATGTAAAATTCATGAAGAGAAATGGCAGGAAATTCATCTATAAAGGTAATCTGCAGAGGTCTTTAATTATTGCTTAAAAGTGTACTTTTTATTAGAGGAAATCAGGAAACTGGAAAATCTTGGAGCAGGAGTGACAGTTTTTAAAAAGATGATTTCCACTTTTTTTCCTGGGATCAGAAAGAAGATAATGGATTAAAGAGATGTAGAAACAGCAGAATTTGACAACTGATTGAATATAGGTAGAAAAAGAGTAGTAAAAACTTAAGAGTGTCTCTGAGGTGGTCAACATGGGTAATTTGAAGGATGACAACAGAGTAGAAGTTTTGTATTTTTCAAATTAGTCATATTTCTTCCAGAGAATTGTAACAAAACAGTAGAAAGTAATTAGAAATGTTGGACTGCTTAATTAACCTACCAAATGCTTATTCTTTGGCCATACAATTTTCTTAATTGGTTCATTTTAAATTGCTGTGAATTAAATGAGCATCAAATATTTCGATGCAAAAAGAAGGAATGACTTTTATGTTATCTGCTATTCATCATTTCAACCTCAAATGACTCTTCAATTAGGACATCAAACTGTGACCTGAATGAACTGCAAATATTGTTTATATTCATGTCCTTACTTAGCATGAGGGTACAATTCCTAGAAGATTAAGCAAAAAAGAGAAGCCTCAGGATATAGTCTCAGACATAAATTTAATTAGCCTAATCTAGCACTGTAACTCATTTTACTGCTACTCTCTGAAACAGTCTGACCAAAGCAGATCTCTAATTCTCTTCTAATGCCCACAGTGAAAGATACTAATGGAATGCTCCACAGGGAGGAAATCACTCCTTTTAGGAAAGACATTAGTTATAGTGACATGGGTAAGAAGGACCAAAATTCCCAGACTGGATCAAATGGCAATTTCCTTGGGAACTTCAGTCTTGCAGAGAGTTTTATTGATAAATTTGAATAGATAATCAAAATGTGATCCTTATTCTCTCTACATTATCTCTGATTGAATGATATTGATCTCCTGTCTTTTATTTGTATTTTTCTCAACTTTGAGCTTTTTCACTTCCTTCTCACCTCCACTTTCTAGCATCCCTGAATTTCTTTAAATCTCATCTAAATTTCCCTTTCTACAAGAAGCCTTTCTTAAATCTCTTAATCTTCGTTCCATTTTCCACTGGTTACATTGCTTCTGGACTCTTTTGCCTTTCTTCCACACATTTCTTCAATGAGAGATCTACACTGTGTCTATATTGAGTGTTCTACAATAGTACATACTACAATGAATTTTTTTTGTTCTTATTTGTCCTTTTTTCTTGAATACCATCACTGACTTTAGGAGGGTGATATCTTGACTTGCAATTGAATTGGATTTGAGTGAGGCAGAGTAGCGAAAAGTCACAAACATCACTCTCTCTTCCAGTTATCAGAATTTAGTGGTAAGACCTAGGTCAGGAAGACTGATAATGGCCCTAGCAGACACTCTTGGTTTTTTAAAACTAAGTCTTTTCTAGGTCTCAGTTTGTCTCAGACAACATTCATTCGGTAAAGGCTAGATAAGAATGGAGGCAAAGGATGGCCTGGAAGGGGAAGACCCTGAGAGTTTCTGGCGGGTACAGGAACAATTGCTATTTACACTCACACTGAGCCATCAGAACCCAAACAAGAAACAAGCGAGACTTGGGCTGGGATCTGTTATTGGCCAATTAACAAGAGCCAGAGTGATTTGGGTTTAAAGGCATGGTCAGGTAGCTCCATTTGAATCCAAATGAACTTTATCAAAGCCTGGTTTTCCATAGCTGTATTTCAAGAAATCATAAATGAAAAATATATGAAGAGAGTTAATTATTCCAACTTTTCTCTAGTTCAAATCATTCCTATAAATGCTGTTATTGTGTATATATACTTTATATTTTCTATTAACACGTGAGAAGGCTATGATAGACCACTTTCTATCAGAGCAGTACCTGAAAAATAAAACTTCTCCATAGTAATGAATATCAGTGATGTGACCAAAATCTAAAATAGTGAAAAAGATCACTTAATCTTTACATTGGCTAAATCAATAGAATTTAATTTTAAGAAGAACAATCAGCAGAAGATTGTATGTATCTTTAACTCATTGAACTGAAATACATTGAACTGAAATTTCATATTGTCAGTTTATGCATGGATAATCATACACATTTCTATTTCTTGCCACAAAAGTTAATGAGGGATGCAAGGCAAATGTTAAGATTAGCCAATATAATCCACATCAAAATCCTCCAATTCTCTGATTCAATGTAGTCTATGAAAAAGACTCAAAGTAGATTCTCTAGTGTCTGTCCTACTTTTTTCTCTGAAAAGAATACCCCTTTATATTTCTCAGTTTATATTTCATTTCTTTAATAAGGTAAGTTTGATAGAATCAATAACACTTTATCTCTTTGGTTTAGGGCAGTAGTTAAGTTTGTCTTAAAGAAAAGTGATAAAGAAATTGCATGCTGAGGACATCAAAATATTCTGTAGGGGAAAATTTAGGTCAAGATAAATGAGTATTTATTAATTATCTACTGTGAGAGTGAAAGAAAAGTAAGACCACTAAAATGAACCAATAAAATATTAAATCCACATATGAGTCTTTCTAATGACCTTCTAATTGGCTTGTTAGTTTGGGTAGAATAAGACTTGGCTCCTTCTTAGATTGGAACCTTAACTTTTTGGAATATTTATATCAGTTCTGGAATGGTTTCCAGTCCCTGTCAAGTTCTGTAGTCAATCCCTAGGAGCAGCTGTAAGTCTTGGCTTTCTCTTGAAGGAATAAGGTGTGTGTGTGTGTGTGTGTGTGTGTGTGTGTGTGTGTGGCCTGTTCTGATGGATGCAGCAGGACATAGGCTCTTGAATTCTAGCCCTACCCGGGCTGCATAATGGAATCCACAAGAGGATGAAAAATGATAGAGTAAGTTTACTGCAGATAGAAGTAGGAAGCACCTGTGAGATCCTCTAAAGGTAAGTTCAAGGAATCAGTCTCCTTAATATTTAGCCACCAACTGGCATCAATTGTAAAGCTCTTGACTGAATTTCTGGTGCCAGCCCAAATATTTCAGTTTCCTAGCAGTTCAAGTAATCCACATTTTTATCTCATTACTTAATGTAATCACTGAATCCTAACAAAATAAATAAGAGAGTCATTTCAACATCTCTTCCCAAGAGAAACTTGTATTTTTTTTTCAAGGAGCAGCATGTTGGTTTGGTAGTTTTACAAATCGTCAATTTCCGATTGTTGAAAATACCTTGTAGCAACAGACTAAATTTGGCATCCAGGCGCCAAGAATTCAATTGAGAAAAATCATTAAATGACTCTTGGGTGCCAAAATCTGCTTCCAGTGCCAAAAGGAGTGTCCCAACTGAGTCTGAGGGTCTTTGCTGGTTGCCTGAAACTCTCAGAACAGTCATTCATATTTACTCTCAGAGTTCACCAAGGGGGAAACCAGTCTTTTGAATGTTGAGATTTCTCTCCCGTTCTAACTTGAGAAATTGTTGCATTTTTAAGAACCTTAGTCAAGAGAGGATAGAAGTCTTTGCTAGTCTCTTTTAAATTAAGTTGATTAACCATTGGGTCTATTGAAGTAGCTTGTAAAAAATTGAGTACTAAATTTAAAAACCTACTTGGATATCTGAGTTGGCATATTATGGCAAATCTCTTGTGGAAAAATGGCTGCTTATATTTTGAGTTATCATTTGAACTTTGGCTTAGCATTTTAGAAATTTAGCTTTAAAGATATTTTATGAGAAACATAAGTTGAGACAATTTGGACTGCCTTTGGAACAGCTCAAAACAATCTTTAGTTCACCAAGATTTCTGTAAGTCCAAAACATTTACATTGACCTCACCCACATTTACCAGTAATATCTCTTATAACCCTTTTCTGTGGAAGAGATCAGAAAATGAGTACCAAGTTTTGGCAAGTATACTTATACTCTTTTTCTAATGGGAATAAACCACTTCATCTTTTTCTTTCTACTGAAAAAATAATTTTTATGTGGAGCTCAAATGACTTCATGAAGGCACTGAACATGTTTTTTTGTTCACTATTATAAAAAAAACTAAAGTACATAACCAAAAATCTCATCAAAAGTGAACTTCAAAGAACTAGTGATGGATTTTATGTGTATGTGTGTGTGGAAAAATACATACATATAAATATTCTGATAAAATATCATAAATAATAATCAGACAATCAACAGGAATTTATTAAAAGCTTCCTATGTGCTAAGCCCTGAGGATACAAAGACAGAAGAAATGGGGGAGGAAACAGAAGAGAACAGCTGGCTGGTTAGCTAAGAACATTTTCTTTTGCTTATTAAAAAATATGTGTCTTGATGACCACCAGATAGAAAAGTTTATTATATACTATTTCTAGAACCAATGAAGTTGATTATAGATAATTGAAAGGTTAAGATTTACAAATATAATCCCATATTGGATTTGTTATAATATGAAATGATGTGATAAACATAAAATAGTTTGGACTGAAAGTCAGAAAGCCTCAGTACAATCTTTTCCCTACTAACAATTCTGGGAAAAATACTAAATATTTATTGTTTGTTAAATATGGTTGTAAATTAACTCATCTGGTCAATTAGGAGATTCCTTCCTTCCTATCTTTAACATTCTCTGGGTAACAGAGATTTGTGTTATTCTTTTGGGTGATCATGTACAATAAAGCTTGAGTGCCATGCATGTAGGGATCCCAAAACATTTTTAATACTGCATTATGTGTGTCTTCTGATCTGTTCTGACTCACCTTGGATTGTTTAGGTCTCCCTAAAGAGACCTTTTCTCTTTATCATTATTATTTACTATTAATTATTATAATTATAATTATTATTCTCTTTACTATTGATCTTGCAAAGTACATTCATTTCCACCCTGATATCTTTATTCCTCTTAGTTGGAATGACTTTGCTATTTCATTGCCTCTACAAATACTAATTATTTTTTCAGGGTCTTACTCTCTACCCCAGTATGCTGGACTACTTGTCAAACTCTGTACATTCCTTATACTCCTGGCATTTGTACCTTTGTTAACACAGTTCTTATATCTGGTATCCCCTCATCATGCTGCCTAGACTATGGTCAACATTGTCATTCTTCTTTTGCATTGATCCTGGTAGCCAGGCTCTGATAGATGAGTTTTCACTTTATGTTGTCACATACCAAGTTCTCTTGCTACATCCTACTATTTCCTCATCATGCTAATTACCCTTTGGAAATCATCCTCATCTTCCTCATACCCATCCCCCCATCCTTGGATTCCACCTATGGATCTCCCTTCTCTTATAGGTGAGTTTTCCCTTATATTGGCAAGAATTAGGTGTCTATCCCTTTGACTTAACATTTCTGTACCCTCTCCCTGTCCCCATTCCTTGAGGTCGTCATTATGTGCTCCTGTCTTTCCCATTTGGAATTTAACTCTCTGAAGTCAGACATTATCTTTCCAGCTTTCATTTGTCTATCCTGTCCTTAATATAATTCTTTGTACATGGAAATTTATAATAAATATTCTCTCTCTTTCCCTTTTTTCCTCTCTAAGAGCATTTCTCTTCTACTTTTCTGATGTGTTCATTCTATGTTATATTTGACTTTTGTTATGTTCATGTGTACCAGAATCCTCTATTAGACTATAAATTTATGAAGGAAGGAATAACTATTTAGTTGCTTAGATGAGTATGTTTTATTATGAAATTTTCAACTCATGCTAGAGTCCTATAGGTTTTTTGCAAATTCTAGACAGCAAACAAATATTATTTGAACTTGGATTTGAGTGCTGCATTTAGAGCCGGAAAGTTAAAAAAAAAAAAGGGAGTTCTCTGTTCAGAGTCCTTATTTGACCCTGATACAATTTTAAACTTAGTCCCTTAACTTGATATTCAAAGTAGGTAGCTGCACCCCCTTTTCTCCTCCAGTTCTCATATTTTCGGTGTGTCTGCCTATTCTCACCTCTAGGACATTTCCAAAATGTGTCCTTATTTTGACCCTGACTCTGCTGAAATCCTTATTTATGTCTTAATTGTTTCCTGCCGACTGACTGTAGCATTTCCTTCTTTTATAGTCTTCCTAAATCCCTGTTCTCTAAACTTCAGAGGGGACTCAGAATGTTGTGGCCTGACTACAGAGCCCTGCTGTTTCAAAAATAGTGTGTATTGTATTGAAGAGTAGTGTATATTGACCTAGAATTCTTTAATTACAAAAAATTTCCCTCTTGATCTGTTATAAGCTGTTTGATCAAAAAATAAGATGAGCCTAGGTCTTGGAAGGAATGAAAAGTATATGACAGATACCACTGGAAAATGTATTCTAAATCAGTTCAACTGATTTTGCAGTAAGGAAAACAGTTTTCAGATTATTGATTTTCCATAACTTTATGACCCATCTTCATCAAAGCAGGAAGGAGCCTTCATTGAAAGATGAAGAACCGGTTGTTTGATTCCAAAAAGTCCAACTATTGTTTATACTTAAGGTGCCTTGTACATGATAAAACACTCAAAATTACTCGTGAAATTACATTGTATTGTATCTAAAGGGTCTTCAATTTAATAAGGGACAATTTTCCTCTGGTTTCAGATGGAGAAGTTGAAGTATCTCTCCTTTGAGTATTGTAAAAACTCATTTTTATGTAATTTTGTTTGAATGTGACAAAATGAACTCAGATCAATGAGAATGGTTAAATTAGATTGCACTGATGCTGTGGAACCTCTTGTAAACTTTTTTTTCACTTATTAAATATTTATTAAGCCAGACAGTGTGCTAAGAAAGACAATCCTAAGGAACCAACTTCTGGACCTAGTGGAAAAATCAGACAAGTCCAGAATAGTACAACCAGGTGAGAAATGAGGAGGTTGATATGTTGTTATAGAATTTTTCTTTGACCTGATTCATTAAGAATAGGAAAAAGGAAGAACTTTGGCAAGTTTTTATCCCTATTTTTCATTCAAATAAAATAGAATGTTTTATTTTTTTCTCAATAAAATGCTTAAGAATATACTGCCAGTTTCAGGAAAATTCATTTTTTTCCTGGAAAATGTTTTTTTCCCCCCAATGAACTTGATTTGGACCAGTTCTTTATAAACATGATTTTACTGTGTGTACTATCTGGTGTCCTTGACTGTAGCATATATGTATAACCTTTAATCACTACCCAAGAAGAAAGTTTTTGAAGGCAGAGATGGGCATAGAAAGTATTCTTGAAATTCTTCAGTTTCCTTCCTCCCCACTTCCACTTAAGACTGTCTCAGTGAACACATCTTGGAATGGCTAGCCTTTTCACCTCCTTCAAACTGTGACAAAAATAAGATTGGAATGTGGGTTAAGACCACTTTAGGTCTTTAGAGGACTTTAGAGATAATCTAGTTCAGTGGTTTTCAAAGTATGTTTCACCGAGACACTTAGGGGTTTCCAAGACCCAGGGAGTCCATGAGGTCAAAACTATTTTTATAACAGTAAAATGTTTAATTTTGAATATATAGAAAATATTAATGACTTATAACCCATATAAACTCTTTGGAGGACCTAGACAGCTAGGTGGCACTGGGCCTGGAGTCAGAGACTTGAAAGACCAATGTGTGAACATTGGCCATTAAACTTGTTTTCCTTGGTTTCCTTATCTGTCAAATGAATGAGAGAAGGAAATGGCAAATCACTCCAGTATCTTTGCCAAGAAACCCCCTAAAGGGTCACAGTCACACACTGTAAAATAAGTCAACTGCAACAGCAATATTTTTATAGCTATTGAAAGAGGGTCAAAGACCAAAAAAGTTTGAGAACTTGATCTAGTATAATCCTTTTATGGTGAGTTGAAATTTAGAAAGGTTAAATGATTGAACAAAATTCACATAGGTAGAAAGTAAATAAGTAGCAGAACTAGAATTCAAACCCAGACCTCTCCCCCAAATATCATGCCCTTCAGGAGTGGGGTGGGGTTGGTCTTCTTTCCTTTGGGCTGAAAGAATATAAATTCTCTCATACACAAGCTGGGAATTTGATTAAATATAGTAAACCATAGCTTAAACTATAGAGAGGCAGTGAATGTATTGCTGTCCCTCAAAAACCATATGTACTTTCATAATAATTTTGGCGGGTTATTCAGGGTGATGTTGCATGAGTCTCAGGAACTGCAATTTTTTTTTTTACCATGACAGCACTAATGTGCTACAAAATATTTTACGTTCTTCCAGATTTTTAAAATTGAATACGACTATTATTTACCCATTTCAAAACCCTTGTGCTGATGCAACACTGGGTCTATACAGAGGGATATAAAGAAATTAACATTTTCAAATATTTGTGATTCAGTCACTAGTTATATGAGAATATGCAGTAAATACCGAGGGGAGCTAGGTGGTACTATGGATAGAACACTTGACTTCATGGGTTCAAATATGACCAAGAAAACCTCAGATGGAGTCACAGTGAATAGGAGCCAACTGAAAATTACTGAGTAACAGCAACAATAAAAGTATTCACCAAATTATAGATGTCTAATGTTTCTCAGTTTTGTTCCAGATTCTTCATAAATTGATTTTACTTACATGTTCATATGAAGTCTAGTTAGTAATACATTTTATAAGTGCAAAATAAAAGTTATATATATATATATATATATATGTATGTATGTATGTATGTATATGTTTTTCTTTTTACAAGGCAGTGGGGTAAAGTGACTTGCCCAAGGTCACACAGATAAGTAATTATTAAGTATCTGAGATCGGATTTGAACTCAGGTCCTCCTGACTCCAGGGCTGGTGCTCTCTCTCCATTGCAGTACCTAGATGCCACTAATATATATTTTCTAAGGGTACAATTCTTTATTAAACAATCTGTATTTTAGCTATCCATGGTGCTTTAAAAAATTACTACAGAGATTATTTTCTTTGAAGAGGCTTAATATATGCAATTTGGTTAGTGTGCCTCATTTATTCTTGGATTGTAAGAGGCCTCCCAATTCTCATTTTATGTTTGGTAAATATTTGCATTGTTAATATTTCACTGAAGAAGGGGTTAGGTAATTATTTATTATGCCTTTCTTTTCATTACTTTGAACTTAAAATTAAATATTTTAGTGTGGATTAAGCCATAGGGATACTTTTTAATTTTTAATTATTGATGGTTAGTGAGATAGTTTGAAAATTCAGTTTGATTTCTGTGATTTTTAGGGACAGGAAAAGAAACTAAAGAAAGCAACTTATCAATGAAAATAAAGTTCTGATTCTAGAATATATAAAAAAAACAAATAAATATTTTTTTAGCATTTCTTTGATTATTTCCTCTTTAAGATTACATTGTTTTTGAGAAAGAAATAGTAACATTTTTTTGGCACGAAGTTGTCCACATTCAGACTTTCTTCATTTGGTCCCTCCTATCTGTCCCAATTATAAGATTTTTTTTTCTCCTGGTTTTCTTTAACTATTTATACAGCCCACACAGTTTACAAACAGGAATAATGGACAAAATCTCAGAACACACACAAATTGAACAGTTTTTTCTTATTTTTTTTTTTTAGGTTTTTGCAAGGCAAATGGAGTTAAGTGGCTTGCCCAAGGCCTCACAGCTAGGTAATTATTAAGTATCTGAGACTGGATTTGAACCCAGGTACTCCTGACTCCAGGGCCGGTGCTTTATCTACTACGCCACCTAGCTGCACTTTTTTTTTTATTTTTTAAAAGCAAAATGTGATGGCTTTATTTTGGTAAGATGAAGAAAATATTCATCAAAATGAGTCTGTTTGTTACAAGAATGGTTTTGGATCAAATTCTCCAGTTAGAAAAAGACTGACAGAATGACTTTCCTCCCCTACCCTATATTTAACCTCATTGTATTTTTCCTAAGGGTTCATGAGATTCAAATATATACTTTGGATCCTTTTTCTTAAAAAGCACTTTTACCTTATACTTTACGGGACGAATGAAATTACATGGAATGTTATAAATAAGCTTTTGGTTATCCATGTTAGTTTTCTTTTATAGATACACAGGGAATATTTTTATGAGAAAAAATTAATAGCAGTATTGGGTAATGGTAATAGCAGAATGAATAATTGAAAGTGTTGATTTCATCTTCATAGGGTTTCTTTTTACTATTGTGGATCCAGTCATAAAGATACTGGAGTGGTTTGCCTCCTTCTTGCCTCCTTCTCCAAGGGGTTCCCACTTTATAGATAAGGAACTGAGGCAAATAAGGGCTAAATGATTTGCCCAGGGTCATACAGCTAGTAAGTGTCAGAAACTATATTTGAACTCGAATCATCCTAATTCTAGGTCTAGTGCTCTATCCATTGGATCACGAAGCTGACCATTCATAATAGATCAGTCTGAGGCATCACAAAGTGACTTTCCCAGGATTACACAATCTAGTTAGGATCAGATTTAGGATGGAAATACAGTTCTTACCAACTGCAACCTAGTCCTCTTTCTACTACCTCCATCTCTACTTGCCATATAGCCATGTAAGCTATCCTAATGTTATTGTTTGAGAGAGACAGAGGGAGCAAGAAAGAAAATCTATTAGAATTTGCAATAAATCTTCAGTAGAGTAAATAATAAAAAATAAAAACATAAATTCCAATACTCCTCTCATACCCCATTAGATGGGTAGAATCTGTTTCACTGTCTATGTCAGTATATGTTTTGCATTAACAAATTGCCTTCTTTGAATAAGTTGTAACATTTAGAAGTAATTTTTTGAGTGGGTAGGTTAGGGAATAATTTATGACCTACAGCTGAGTTTCATGTTTGCAATTTGTCCTCTATATTACCCATAGGAATCTTGCAAATGAAGGAATCATTCAAAGAAAACTTTACTTCCTCTATTTTTTAGGAGCCCCAATTGAAATTGTTTTCTTGGCAGATCATGGTTTACTTCTTTGCATGTCAGTAATGTGATGGCATTTACCATGGCCATAGATTTTTGGGACTAGTCACATAAGATTCTAACATAATCTGAAGGGAAATAGCAATCAGCAATACGTAATGGATTAGATCTTTGGAATGGATAGTCATTAATTTATACCAGACTAGGTTTTCAAGGTTATTGTACCCACCCTGATTTTTTTTTTGGTGATCCTGAGCCAAAGGTTATTGCATAGATAATTGTCTCTGGTTGATTCTCATAATTAACTTTTGCTATACCATTTCCCAGTATCCATAAGCACTTTATAAACATCTCATTCACATCCTAAGTGTGAGGGAGTAAGGGACTAAATAATTTTTCCATAGTACAATAAAATCCTTTTTAAAAAAAATAGAGTACATTGGGACAGTCATTTCATAAAAGCACATTTTTTTTGGAAACTAGAAACTGGCAATTTATCTAAAGAGTTTTATTGAAAAGCTATTCATTTCAGTGAAACTAGGAAAGAAAACAATGCTAGCATTCTCCTTTTCCTCTTCTTATTACTATATTGTGCTATTTAATTTTTAAAATTACCATTTATGTTATTCAAATTTTACCAGCAAATCATTTTAATTTAATAAAATTATAATTTCTTTTAAAGTAGCATGTAAAGGTTGGATTTATTTTGAAAATGTGGATACATTAGATTAACACATTCACTAAGTAACTTAGGTCCCATTTGCATACACCTGATTGTGTGATCTCCCTGTTCATTGTGATTTGGTAGTTGATTTTTGCTTTTAGAATAAAATTTTTCCTGTCTTTGAAGTCTTTTACAAGCTCTCTGTGCAGTCTGTCTTTACAAACTTTACATTTTCATATCGTTACTTCCTCTCTCATGCCGCATTCAAGCCGACCCAACCTGTGTGCTCTGTCCTGTATGTGACATGTTTTCCTTCTAAGTCTTGTACAGGCTCTATTTTATTTCTGGAATGAATGAATTCCCTCTCCACATACATACCTTTGAAACCCCATCTTCAAGATTTAAATAATTAATTAATTAATGAAATTAAGATTAATTAAATCATATGCATTATATAGATATGTTTGTGCCAATTTCTCCATGTCCAGATTGTAGAATGGAAGCAGAAAGGAAGCTCCTTGAGGAAACCATTTCATTTTTATCTTTGATTCCTGTGCTTGTATGATGCCTTAAACAAAGTAGGCACATAATACAACACTTGTTAAATGAGGGAATGGTTAATATTAGAAGTTTAAGGCCATTTTCAAAGCATTTCAAACCCCTGTAACCAGCCTTAAAGATTTGTAATCCATTTCTCTATTTTTTTCCGGTATGTTGTTTTTCTAGTTTTTTTTTCTTTTTCAAGGCAAATGGGGTTAAGTGGCTTGCCCAAGGCCACACAGCTAGGTAATTATTAAGTGTCTGAGACTAGATTTGAACCCAGGTACTCCCGACTCCAGGGCCGTTGCTTTATCCACTGCGCCACCTAGCCGCCCCTCCGGTATGTTTTTTGGGCGGTTATGTATCTGGCCTTAAAGCCTTGCTAACTGTGTGACTCTGGGCAAGTCATTCAACTCTGTTTGCCTCAGTTTTCTCATCTCTAAATGAATTAGAGAAGGAAATGTTAAAATACTCCAATATCTTTGCCAAGAAAACCCCATATGGGGTACTGAAGAGTTAGATGTGCCTGAAAACAACTGAACAACAAAAAATTGCTTCTATACCTTGGGATTGTTTTTTTGCTTCTTTGTTGGTCTTCTCTAATGGATACAATAAAGAAAAGAAGGTACTCAAGGCTCAGAAAAGTTATGGATGGTCATTGAGTTTAATATTTTTTTTTTTCAGAAAGACTCATAGGAAGGTAAAGAAGTCCAAACTAATCCCTTTTGTTGTAGGAATTTAGAGATAGGAATAGGAAGTCAGGAATCTGTCAGAATATATTTATATCATATGCATACCATCAAATATGGTGGTATAGACAGTAATCCTAAAATGTAAGTCCCTTCCCTATGTACCTATCTCTTTTTTTGGTATATTTATTTTATATTACAATAGTCTTGATGTGAGAGTAAAAATAACCCCCCTTCCCCCAAAAAAAGATAAGAAATCTCAAAAATAGTGAGAGAGGAAAAAAATGTACTCCAGATTCCAGTGGCTGTCTCTGGGATGAATTGCCTTCTTTATCATATCCACCAAAGAAGTTGCTTCAATATTTTTCCCACAGTTGCTATTATTAGCTATATTCCCTCCACTTTATTCCTTCTAACTCTCATTTGTTCTATTCTCTCTCTCCTTTCACCCTGTCCATGTTCAAAAATGTGTTGCATCTGAGTATCCTCTCCCATGATCTTCCCTCTCTTCTATCACCTATTTCCCCCCTTCCCTCCCCCCATTCTTCCTTATCCCATTCCTTTCCTCTCATTTTTCTCTAGGCTAAGATAGATTTCTATACCCTATTAAGTATGTTATTTCCTTTCTCAGCCATTTCTAATGAGAATGAAGGCTCACTCATTCGCTCTTGCCTTCCCTCATTCTACTCCATTGTAAAAGTTTTTTCTTGACTGTTATGTGAAATATCTTAGCCCCTTCTTCCTCTCCTTTCTCTTCCGCCCAGGACTGTCCTTTATCACCCACTGACTCCATCTGTTTACTATAGTATACCATTATACTCAGCTCCTTCCTGTGTCTTGTCTAGATATGCTCCTTCTAACTGCTCTTATAAATGAGAAAGTTCATATGCAGGAATACAAGCAGTTCAACATCACTAAGTTTCTCATACTCAGTCCTTCTCTCTATGGTTCACCTGAGTCCTGTACTTAGAGATCAAACTTTCTGTTCAGCTCTGGTTGTTTCAATAGGAAAGTTTGAAAGTCCCTTGTTTTGTTGAAAATCCATCTTTTCCCCTGAAAAAGGATGTTCAGTTTTTCTGGGTAGTTGATTCTCAGTTGTAAACCAAGATCTTTTGCTTTCCAGAAAATCATATTCCAAGCCCTATGAACCCTTATTATAGTTGCTGCCAGATCTTGTGTAATCCTTACTATAGAGCCATGGTAGTTGAATTGCTTGTTTCTACAGCTTTAAATATTATTGTTATTTTTTTTCACTCTTGGGAGTTTTGATGTTTAGCTATAATTTCCTGGAAGTTTTTCTTTTGGGATGTCTTTCAGAAGGTGATTAGTGAATTCCCTCAATTTCTAGTTAACCTTCTGCTTCTAGGATCTCAGTGCAATTTTGCCATATTATTTCTTGAAAAATGAAATCTAGGTAGCCCAATAATTTTTAAATTATCTCTCTTGGATCTGTTTTCAATGTCAGTTGTTTTTCCAATGAGATATTCCACATTTTCTTCTAATTTTGTTTTTTTAGTATTGTTTTATTTTTTCCTGAGTTCTCACAAAGTTATTGATTCCCTTTAGATCCATTCTGCATTTGAAGGAGTTATTTTCTTCAGAGAGCTTTTTTTATTTCCTTTTCCAGCTGGCCAATTCTGCTTTTTAAGGCATTTTCTTATTTGCCTTTTGTGTTGCTTTCCCCATTTGTTCTAAACTGGTTTTTACCATTATTTTCTTCAATTTTTTTTTGTATTTCTTTCACTAAGCAGCTGATTTGGTTTTCATTATTTTATCTGCATCACTCTCATTTCTCCTTCCATTTTTTCCTCTACCTCCCCTTAATTGCTTTTCATTCTTTTGGTGTTGAATTATTGTGTCTTGATTTCTCACAGTCATCAGTTTCCTTTAGCTCTATTCTACATTTGAAGGATTTGTTTTCCTCAGAGAGCTTTCTTACCTCCTTTTCCATTTGGTGAATTCTGCTTTTTAAAGCATTCTTCTCAATAACTTTTTGAACTGTTTAATCCATTTGACAAACTGGTTTTTCACATGTTATTTTCTTCAGAATTTTTTTGGATCTCCTTGACTAAGCTGCTGACTTTGTTTTCATGTTTTTCCTGCATCTCTCTCATTTCTCTTCCCAATTTTAATTCTACCTCCTTTACTTGATTTTCGAATCTTTTTTGAGCTTTGTCATAGTCTGAGCCCAACTTCTATATTTCTTGAAGTCTTTAGATGCAGAAGCTTGAACTTTCTCATCTTCTGAGTATGTGTATTGGTCTTCCATGGGACCAAAGTAATTATCTATGGTCAGGTTCCCTTTTTTTCTGTTTACTCATCTCCCCAGTCTGTGCCCTGGTTTTGGGGTGCTTCCTGAGTTTTGAGTATTATTAGGACACCCCCCCCCGGCAAGGACCTCATTTCCTTCAAGGTCTTATGGGAGGCTCTGACTGCTCTCCTGGATTATGGATGACCACAAGCTCACCCCTCTTCCCTGGGGCTTTGGGGGAGTGGGGTCCCTGTTCTATGGAGGCCCCAGACTTTGACCAGAGTCTGAATGTAGTTAAAGCCCCAGAGTCCTGTCCCAGGACAGTCTCTCCACTCCCTTACCTTCCATGGGCTGAACTGTCAGGGAGCAGTTGCCAAGTTGCCCCTGCTGGGCAGCTCCACAGACCTGCTTCCATCTCCTGCGATCTGGGCTGCACTGAGGAGGGCCAAGTTGGCCTGGCTTTGTACTCCCTGCAGAGGTCTCCCTGCTGATCTTCCAAGTTGGGCTTGTTGCTCCCTGTGGTGCAGGTCAGGAAATTGCTTCTGCTGCCAGGAGCCCAGGCTCCCAGGGACCCAGGTGCCCCACGGGCTTTTCTGGGAAGGCTGGAGCTCCTTTGCTCTAGCACGCTTCTGCTCCCTCCAACCCCATGGAACAGTGCCTTCCCATTATTTTCCAGGTTACCTTGGGCTGGAGAATTGCCTCACTGGATCTTTCTGTGGCTTCTATCTCTCAAAAATTTAGTTGGTAATAATTTTAAGGTTTTTGAAATATTTTGGAGAACATTCCTAAGAAAGACTTTTCTCCTGCTGCCATCTTGGCTCTGCCCTCCCTTAATTTCTTTTTAAAGTCTTTTTTGAGCTCATCCATAGCCTGATCCCAGTTTCTATTTCTGGGTACAGAATCTTCGATTTTGTCATCTTCTGAATCTTCCATGAGACCAAAGTAATTTTCTATGGTCACTTTTCTTTTTCTGTTGTTTGCTCATTTCCTCAGCCTATGACTGATTTACCACACTTCCAAGGCTTTGGGGGCGGGGGTTGGGACAACCCACAGGGACCTTAATTCCTCCAAAGTCTTATGAGAGGCTCAGAGCCCAAACTGCAACCTGGATCTGAGTTTGGGCAAACATCAGAATTCTGCCCCAGGGAGAGCAGAGAGCCCTCTGCAGTCTCCCCCAACCCCCTTACTGTCTGTAGGCTGTGCTCTGGAGGTGCAGGCTGGCTTCCCCAATGCCCACTGTAGGTTCTTACCACAGGGCTGTTCTGAGGCCAGCATGATCCACACTCACTATGGTGGGGAGGAATTCTCTCACCACTCCTTCAAGCTGTCCCCAGTGATCCCAGGACCAGGAGGTCTGGAAATCCCCTCTGTCACGTACCCAGGTGCTCCCAAGGATCTAGGTACTAGGCCCAGCTGTGTTTCACTGTGGCTACAGCTGTGTTGCAGTTGTGACTTTTTCCAACCCCAGTCCTGGTGAAACAGATCTTTTCTGCAGAAGTTTCCTTCTAAGTTGTCTTGTGCTGGGAAATTGTATCACTCAGTCTTTCTGTGAGTTCTGTCCCTCTAAATTTTGGCTAGAATCAAAATCTGACAGCTTTTGGATTTTTTTGGTAACAAGTTTCCAGGAGTTCCTGCCTTCATGCCACCATCTTGGCTCTCGAACCTATGTTTTCTACTAGATTTTTCAATGAACTGTGAATTTTTCTAGGAATTCTTCAGTTGAACAATTCATTACTATTGAATTTCAGTGAAATATAAGAGCCTTCAAATCAAGGAAAATTTTGCATTTTTTGTATGCTATAATGCAGCATATTGAATGTTATAAGTGTCTAATAAACATTTGTTTGATTTGAATAAATTATTATTATTGAATTTTAGATAAAAATTTGAGGAGATTTTTGGGTTCAGGATATAGGAGAACTAAAGAAAGATGTTGGTGTCTTTTAAATGTAAAGGAAATACATTCTTTGATTCAGAATCAGAATTATTCATAAAGTCATATAATAGAACTGGTAGAGATTAACTAGCTTGAAACCCTCATTTTACAGAGGGAGAATCTGAAGCTCAGAGAGACAAAGTGGCATATCCAAAGTCACATATGACAAGTTAAAAATGATGGTCACAATTGTAATGGAAAGTGAAGCTCAGATGTAAGATACTGCATTGTTACCTCAAATGCCTGATCTGTTCTCTCCAATCATCTTTATTTTCTTTGGTTAAAAAATGTTTACCTTTAAAGATAGGTATGCTATTATAATGCAGAAAGCATTAAACTTAAGCCAATCATGATAATATGTTATTATAATTAAACATTAATTACCTAAATTGATAATGAGAAACGTAAATGATTTTATTTGAGCAACATTTGGCAAATATGATGCTAAAAGAAACTAATTGTATATAAACTCATATAATGTTTATTATTTGGAAACCCCAAATACAAGGTAATAGATTAATTACATAATTATTGATATTTTAAATGTTCTTAAAATGTGTTGCAAGGATAAAAGTAGGATGTTTTATCAGAAAGTATGCAAATTATAAGTAAACAAGTTCAATAAAAAAGAATAGGTAAATTCCATGTTTCAAACTTTACTTGGGTGAGTTTTTTTTTTAAGAAAAAAATTTCAAACATTTCAACATTGTTTGCTTATGGAAAACACTTGGAAATTTTGTTAGCAAAGATCAGTGACAAAAATCTAAACTTTTTCCCAACATCTGTATTTGCTTATTAGAAAACAATCCCACCCCACACCCCCAAATCTTCCAAGTAAGTTGTTGGTCACGAAATGTTTTTTAAGTGTCATGAAATTCGGACTGAAAAGTTTTATGTATCTATTGTAGTTTTACTGTACTTTTATTTATTTTCTTCTCACATGTCTTTTCATTTAGGGCTTAAGTCAGGAGTGAATTTGCAGCAAACTTGATTCTTGCTTTAAAAAAAAGAAAATTAGCCTATTTGTGCAGGCTTATGGAAAGAAAATGAAAATAAATGGACAAGATGGGTTAAAATGGGCCTAGTTTTAATTTTTTTTTGCTCCATTCTACTCCTTTGTCCATGAAGAAATTTAATGTTTCTTTCCCCCTCCCCCACAAACCCAAAATATACTATCAGTGGAATTTGTTTTTATATTTAATATTTGTGAATGTGGCTAAATGAACCATATTGATATGATTCTAATATTTGCATACCTGGGACAATAGTTGGCAAAGGTTAAATTTTTTATATCTTATGAGTATGTTATCCTTTTGGTGTGAAAATATCATTCTTGAAGTTGGTGCTACCTTGAAATTTCTGATTTGATTAAAGGAGGCTGCATTGAAAGGAAAGAATGAAAAAATAACATGAGGGATATAATTTTCAGGGAATTGTGTTACCAAAATCATTAAGAAGAAATATATGCAGATTGCCACATAATTTTCCTCTTTGACCTTTCAGTCTTCCTTTTTTTCCTTTTTTTCCTTTTTTAAGCAACTTTTTCTTAACAGATGCTGTGAATTTTAGAATTGTTTTAGCCAATGAAGATGAATTAACTTCTCAGGAACTGTCATAAGAATGGTACTTACACTGCTTTATTCATTCAGACTCAAAGTAGACTATGTATTTGCAGAAAATTGGAAACAGATCTATTTGACGGTCACTGAAGACATCTATTTTCAACTCTCAGCAGATTCTGTTAATTAGGGTCCTTGCCTATTTGATGTTTAATGGGAATTTTCCTTTTATAGTGACCCAGTCTTCTCATCATAGCATAGAGTTTGATTATCACAGATGGGTAAAGAGTGTTTCAATATTGCTTCTATTTAATGATACATTTTTTGATGACAAAGCATGGCACCAAAACTGGAAGAAAGGACAGAAATCATTTGAGTGGGTTGATACATGGGTGACTTGTTTGTATACTATATCCAAACTTTTGGACTAATTCTCCTCCAAGTTAATGTCTTTCCAACAATGATTTCAACATTCTACTTCATACATTTAATTGTATTGACAAACAGAACTAAATATTTCCCTCAACCTAATGGAAAAAACCCCCAATATACTTGCATCTTGAGTTTTTAAAAAATTAATTAACTTGGAAGAGTTAACTATAACTAACTAAACATCTTTGCTCATAAAATTACATAATTTTCATATGCTTGACTAAAATGTGGACTATTCTGTAATTTAGTTTAGATTTTTTCGTCATCTCTTTGTAATTGTTTGTATAAGGTTATGAGGTCCTTAGGAACTATGAGGTAGAAGTGATAGGTCAGATATCTTCTACCAAAGAAATATCTATCATATGAATTCTTTTAAATATAAATTGTTAGTAAAAATGTTCAACATTTTAATATTTAATGTTTTTTGATCACACAATAAGGCTTCTGTTTGCTAAAAAAGTAAGGTATTTTTAATCTCGATTCATTTTGGCAGTGCTAAAAATATTTTGAACAGTTCTAGTTGGTCTGGTCTGACCAATGACTCCTATTCCATTAGTACACTCTCTTCCTTTGCCCCTCACCTGAGATGTATTAACAGAAAAGGTATGCTTATGACAGATATAATTAACTTCTTTTTAGATAAATTAGGAACTACTATAAATAAACCTTCTAAGATCCCAAAGGAAGCAATTCAGGAATAGCACATTGAAATGTATTGAGTTTCAAGAGATATCTGAATTCATAACTTCCTTCTGAAATGCTACATGATTTGGCAAGTCACTTAGTATCTCTGAGTCTCAGTATCTTGTAGAAAACACTTTGCAAACTTTAAAGTGCTCTCTAAAGGTGAATGATTATTATTATTGCTATCATTATACATTCCTTACCATGAATTAGTGTGACTTTATTCTGATAGTGAGCAAAGATAAATTGATTTAGTAAACTAGTGATATCTATTTTAATAGATTTTTAATAGATGATCTTAGTTTTACATTGAATAGAGATTAATAGTAGGGGACTTAGTGGTTACAGTTCTGACTCTGTAGTCAGGAAGACCTGGATTCAAATTCAGCCTCATTAACTATGTGACCCCTAGGCAAGTGACTTAACCTCTGTTTTTCTTAATCTACTGGGGAAAGAAATGGCAAACCACAGCAGTATCTTTGTCAAGAAAACCCCAAGACCAGTAAGATCCATGGGTCATGAAACATTGGACATGATTGAATGACTGAACAACATAATTATCTAAAATAGGCATCAAGCCTGGACTGAAGAAGTCAACCTATCAAGGGGAGGTGATGATCTTGCTATTAGAGTCTGACCTGGTCAAACCACATCTGGAGAATTATGTTCAGTTTTGCCACACTTTAGGACTGAAATTGGTAAACTGTGGGGCAGCTTGTAGAGGACAATTAGGGTGAGAAAAAATCTGAGTCCATATCATTTGGGAACTGATTGAAGAAAATGGGATATTTGCACAAAGGAAGAAGGGGAGGAGGGAAGAAGATAGATCTGATGACTGTTTTCATATATATGAAGATCTGTCAGAAGGGATAGGGATTAGATTTGCTTTATTTGGCCAAAGGGCAAAACTAGAATGTGCAAGGGAGCAGATTAGACTAGATAAAAGGAAAAACTTCTGCTTCTGAACATTTAAGAGTTGTCACATTGTGGAATGGGATACTTCAGTAACTATTTGACTCTCCCTTTGCTAGACCTGCACCACAGAGCATTTGTGGACACTTTAGCATATTGGCAAAGTGCCTATTTTACTAGATAACTTCTGAGGTCCCTGCTGTTGTGATTCTGGGTGAAAAGTGGAAATGCAGCTTTATAACGATGCCTTTTTCACCTCCTTTGTCCCCAAAGAGTAAAAAGAAACAGGGTTTATGTTAAACCTTTTTTTAAAAGAAACTGATTAAAGTTAAGGTGCTGTAAAAGTTATTGAGAACATCAGTCATCTATAGTTTTATGTATATGGATACATCTCCCCCCTCACCCCATTATTTGTGGAAACTTGGGAGGTCTGTTATTTCTATGACCGAGTCACTGTATTTGAGATGTAAAAGATATTACTTCAGATAATATGCTACTGAAAGGCAGTACTATACTTTTATGGGTGATTTGAGGCAGTAGGCAGCTCAACTTCTTGTTCATATACATGCTTAAACTTGTACTTAAAAATGGTGCTGATGAGAATTCCAGGTCCAGCTGTCCTTGGTCCCTTATGACTCAGATGTGGGGGACCTTTTTCTACCAAGGATCATTTGGATACTTATAACATCATCTGCCAGCTGTTTTTGGTCAAACATTTAGTTAATTCACTCCTAAAAATGCTACTAGGTTTATTGAATTTTGAGTCCTGCCAGCAGTTGCCTTGGCAACACCAAACCAATACAGCCCAGGGTCAGAGGTTCCCCACCCTTGAAAAGGCATTTGTGATCTAAGTATTTTGATTTGATATACTTACAATTGAGACTGGGCAACTTACACTTATTTATTTATGTATGTATTTATTTATTTATATCAATTGACTGTTGGTTCATTTCATTAATATATATGATTTGTCTGAGATTTCAAGAGTTGATTATTATAGTAATTAAAATTTGGTCAAATGTAGGCAAAGTAGCCAAAGGCAGATCATGTAGTAAAGAATTGGAGATATTTTTTTAAAAATCACTTTTTAAATGCTATAACTGCCTCTGTGACTTGTGTTTATCACACGTGTTTCAATGAAAGTTAGATGTCTCAGGTTTATTGATAGATAGGAGACACAATTTTCTCAAAAGAAAGGGGGACACACAATTTTATGATTTTGCCTGGGGTATGTACATAACTGGTCTCAATATGGCTATGAATTCTCAGTTTTTCCCATAGACAAGCACTAGCCTGACATCACTGTTGGCTTGTTAGCACTATCATCTGAACACATACCCTGTCCATTTTAACTTCTTATGTATGTGGATATCTATCCAAGTTATGAATCAATCTGTAATCATTTGCAATTAGACCAAATCATGTGGTCTCTGCAGTTATTTCTGGGTGGTTTTCATTTTTCTTTTTTATCCCTTCTTTCTCTCACTTTTTTTTCATAACCCCTGCTCATTTCTTGAAATTTAATGTTAAAGAACACAGTTTAACTTTCAAAAAGGGAGAAAAGGACTTTGTTTTTACTGAAATTAATCAAGATCACCTGAAGCAGCATAGAATTGTCTTAGCTTGGAGACAGGAAGACCTAGGATCAAATCCCAATAATAGCACTTATTGGTTATATGATTTTTGAAATTCTCTGACTTATCTCTAAATTTTTGGCTTATCTCTATGTTCTCCTTCAACGGAAGGCAATCTCATGCCAAAAGATTACATATCTTTCCCTTATTCATATAATAATTAATTATTAAAAGCCTGTGAGGATAGAGTAGACTTCTTCAATTTGGATAATTATAATTCATTATCTATATCTATATCTATATTCCCATATGTCCTTTCTTCTATTCACAAGGTCTTATGTAAAATCAAAAATTATAATAGGTCCCTCATAATGTCTTGAAGAGATAAAACACATTATGAATGAGAATAGATTATGAAGTATTAAGTTTAAAAGGGAAATAAAAGGTTAATATTTAAAACTTGTGAAACCTAGCATTTCCAGTAGATGGAGATCTATCACCAATTCCCATGCCAAATAATTCCAACTCCAACCCTTCCCATGGTAGACTTACTTGGGTGTGGGAAGTGAGGGGGTAAAACAGAAATCCAGGTCAATACATGTTGAAGGATTTTTGCGTAGTATTGTAGCAATTTCAGACCCATAGTCATTTATTATAAATTGTACTTAATATTGAGTTTAACAAAGTTTATTATGCTGCCTAAAGTCAATAGAAGGTCTTAAACTAAGGGATAAAATGAGTTCATATGATATCAAAGAGTTAAAGCTGGAAGAGACTTTCAATACCATGACCTAATTGTGTAGTTGAGGAAAATGAGGCAGAATGACATTAAGTGATTTGCCCAAGATGATACAGATATCAGTGGGAAAAGTGAATTATGAACCTGAGAGTCCTCTGCCTCCAAATCTAAAGCTCTTTCTACCATACAAGGCTGGTATCCCAGGGCCACAGTGGTCTGTATTATTATCTTTAATCCTGTTTAATTTCTTTTTCTTGGGCTGTTAGAAATTTGACTGAATATTGCCAAAACATACACAGGAATATTTGAGAAATTACTGTAAAACTAAATTTAAGACTCCTCATGGAAAATGAGTGTGGAAACGATGACCTGAACACATGCTCTTAAGTTCATTTGAGAGGCAAAGAAATATTACAATTGACTGAGTTTGTGTTAGGTGTCTGTGTATATGGATGGTTTATATAGGTTGTATGTGCATGTTTTTTCAATCTCTATGACATTATATTATTCAGATATTTAAAACCACTATTTAGTTGTTCTTTTGTTCTTTTTAGGTTTTTGCAAGGCAAATGGGGTTAAGTGGCTTGCCCAAGGCCACACGGCTAGGTAATTATTAAGTGTTTGAGACTGGATTTGAACCCAGGTACTCCCGACTCCAGGGCTGCTGCTCTATCCACAGTGCCACCTAGCCGTCCCAGTTGTTCTTTCTACTCTTTTATTTCTTGTTGGCAAAATTTGAATTCCACAGAAATGAAAAAGGAAGTTTTGACTGAGTTGGCCTTATGTATCTCTTCAAATTCAAAAGAAATTTACATGGTACATAGGATGAGGTATTTTTCGTTTCCCATAAAATAAAATGAGTATGAAAGCATTTAAGCATAAAAATTGTCTTGATTTTGGTGGATTGCTATATATCCTCATGAATAAAAGAACAAATTGTGCTTTCTTTCTGACAAATAGTTGCTGATGCAGTTTTCTGGCCTCAAGAGAATGTCAGACATTTAGGCTACCCAGGATAAAAAATTCCCATCCATATCTGGTGCCTTCTCTGCCACAACCATTTCCTCTGTACAGATCTTGTATGCACCTCTTTATATGCATTTTGTTTCCCCTTTAAGAAGGCAAATTTCTGTAAGGCAGGTGCTGATTTTGCTTTAATTTTATATTAGCATACTATCTGTGCATTTAAATTGTTGATTAAATGATTTGTTTAATTTGAAGAGATATGTATATACTTCTTTTTATGGAGGTGTTATATGAGCTTTAAGAATAGTGATTATTTCAATTTTTAGTGTTTGAATTACCTGAATCTATCATGGTTCCTGATACATAATAGGAAATTAATAAATCTCTCTGATTTAATGACAGTTTGTTATTTATCACACACAACACTCAATTTCCTGACTGTTTTCAATGGTTTTTCCTTCATTTCTTTTCCTTCAAGCTCTCTTTAATGCTAGTGTCTGTCCACTGAGATTACCCCCATTTGAGTTGGTATATATCTTGTTTGTTATGTAAGTGTTTGCTTTTTGTCTTTTGCCATCATCTGTGATATCAGGTAATGTTTTTTACCCTTTACTGTATTCCCAGTGCTTAGGACAATTCCATGTAAATAGTAAACATGCTTACTAAGTGACTGAATAGAATAATTGATTATTTGTGCATATTTTCACCAAAAAAATTAGCCATCATTGGTTCATACAGCAAAGGGTTTGGTCTACAAATAATCTTTTACCACTAGTTGCTATGCAGTAGATATTAAATTAGCATGTATTTTTATCAAATATCTTGTGCTTTGATAGGACTGAACTACAAATTAAGTATAAGACATATTTCCTTCATATGCTATTTACTTTGTCCTTACCATGTTATAGTTGTTTATGTGAATTGTTGTCCTCTCTATTAAATTGTTAGTTATGAAGAAAAGAACTTTGTCTTATTTCATTTTTGTATCATCAGAATTGAATGACTTGAATGTAGTAGTTGTTTAATGCATATTTAGGGGGTTTTTGTTTATTTGGTTTTTTTGTTTGTTTTTTGTGTGGCAATGAGATTAAGTGACTTGCCCAAGATTATACAGCTATTAAGTAACAATTGTCTGATTCCAGATTTGAACTCAGGTTTTTCTGACTCCAGGCTGGTGTTCTATCCATTGTGCCACCCAGCTGCCCCTTAAAGCATATTTCTTGATTTTTGTTGTTGAAAAAAATGTATAATCAAACAATTTTAATAGTTGTCTTTCATGCATAGAATAGTCTCTGATTCTGTCATTCTGTTTTTCTCTCTGTTTCTCTTTGTCTTTACATCCTTCCTTCCTCCTTCTTTCTTTCATCTATCCATCCATCTCTGCCATTTGGATTCCCTGACTCTCTGAGTTCCAGCTAATATTTTATCTTTTATGAGAAATCTTTCCTGGTCTTCCTGAAGGGTAATTCTTCCTTCTATTGTTTATCTTCATTTATCCTTAATATATCTTGTTTGTATACAGTTGTCTGTATATTGGCTCCCCCATTAGACTCTGAACTTGAGGGCAGAGATTGATTTTTCCTTTTATTGCTTAATGCTTAACACAGTGGTTGGTTCATATCTGGCAGTTAATAAATATTTTGTGATAGGCAAATAACATTTGTAAAATGAAAAGTGTGCTAAGGCACAGTACAAGGATCATAGTATGTATTTATAAAATCTATATTTTTCATTAATTTGTTCTTTAAAACTCTAGTTCTTTAGAATTGTTATTTAGTCTCTAATTGCTTAAAATTTTTTCTTTAAATGACTTTTATTTAATATAGATTTATATTAATATAATCAGTAAGGAACATATTTAGTATTTCTGCTTTTCTATATATTTGGTAGGATTTTTATGCACCAAAATGACATCTATAGCTTATACTGTATGTAAATTCCTCTCTATTTCCATTTAGCAATCATTAGAGTTGATTCATCTCTAATTTTTCTAGAGTTCTAATCATGTCCTTATCTTCTCTTTTATTTTTTCTTTACATTTGTCAATGACTGAAAGGAGTGCTTTTAGATTCCTCCATTAGTATAATTTTACTGTTTCTATTTCTAATTTATCTCAATTTTTCCATTTAAGTATTTAGATTCTTTTATTAGGTATATATATGTGTATATTGAAATTGATTTATTATCTATAAATAAATATTTTACCCACTTATTTTTGGTATTTATTTTTCTACTTCATATATCCTTATCTGAAATTATCATTCCTCTTTTTTTTTAAGGTTTTTGCAAGGCAAACGAGGTTAAGTGGCTTGCCCAAGGCCACACAGCTAGGTAATTATTAAGTGTCTGAGACCAGATTTGAACCCAGGTACTCCTGACTCCAAGGCTGATGCTTTATCCACTATGCCACCTAGCCACCCCCATTCTTCTTTTTTTTTTTAACTTTAGTTGAAGCATAACAGATTTTGCTCTAGCCTCTCCTTTTAAACCTATACCAATCTTTATGTTTTAAGTATGATACTTGGAATGAACATAGTGATGGAGTCTACTTTCTAATTGACTTTCTCATTCCATTTCATTTTTGTAGATGAGTTTATATTTTTAACTTTTTAATTCTTATGTTGTTAATTATATATTTTCCTTCTATTCTGATCTCATATTTTTATCTAATTTTATTCCTACTTCCCTCTTTATAAATAAGAGCTAGATGATTCAAGGGATTAAAATCTGGTTTCAGTCCTTAATAAACCATGTGACCTTAGGCAAGTCACTAAACTTCTACTTGCCTCCATTTCCTCAATTGTAAAATGGAGATTAAAATGAGGCACTTTTGTCCCAAGGTTGTTGTGATGATCAAAATTATAATATTTAATTATGATATTTATAATTTGCTTAGAACAATACCTAGCACACAATTGGCATCACATAAATGCTGCTATCATCATCATCATTAATAATACTGAGAAGAAGAATTTGACTGGCCCTTTCAATCTTATAACTAATAACAGTCAATTTCTTCTCAGTAATAGTTCTTTTCTTTGCCTTGCCCCTCCATTGATCTCAACATTTTATTCTTTCTTCCCTTTTAATTCTTCATTCATATTCTTCTTCCAACATTTTCCTGAGTTTTAGGTAGCTATTCTGTACTCCCTTTTTTATCCATCCCTCCTCCTCCTTTCTTCTATCTTCCTGTTACTTTTATTGAATTGCATGCATTTCTGTGTATGTATGCAGTTATAATTTTGTTCCTTTATCTGATTCAGTTGAAAGTGATGCTCATAGGATGTCCATTCCCTACCCTTTCTTCTTTTATTATATATTCTCCAAATTATGCACCTCTGTTATGAAAGTGATGTCCCTCCCTTTATTTGCCTTTCTACCTATGTAATCCCTTTTTTTGCTTCTCTCATTTTTTTTGTATTTTAAGTCCAATAAATTAAAACAAAACTACCCATATTCTCTCTGTCATTTTAAACTTTGAGACCCTTAAATATAGATATTCAATTTCAATCAGACAAATATATATATATATATGTATATATACATATATATATATATTTTCCTATGCTTCTTTTATTGCCTTCATTTCCATTTCCAAAGGTCTACTCAGTTTCTTATCAGAAATATGGAAATCCTCTCCTTTTTCATATAATACTTATTTTTTGCCAGATAGATTATCTTTTACTATAATTCCCTTTTCTTAACCTTTTTTCATTGTTATATCACAAGTTCTTCTCTACTTTAAAGTAACAACAACTAGTCTTGAATAATTATTAATCTGGCTTCTTGGTATTTGGAACCTTTTTTTGGTAGTTTGCAGTATTTTTTTCTTTAACAAAGAAGCTCTGAATTTTGGCTAGGATATTTCTTTAATTTTAATTTGGTAGCTTCTTTCCAGAGGTAAATAGTGGTTTCTTTTGATTTCCACTTTGCCTCTGGTATGAGTTCTGCATTATTTTCTTTTATTATTTCTTAAAGCAATAATCTTCAAACTTTTCCCCCTCTTGTAGTTTTTAGATAAACCAATAATTCTCATGTTGTCCACTTGATCTGTTTTTCAGGTCAGTTGTTTTTGATATGTTTCTTGCTTTTAACCTTTTGGTTTCATTTGGATGTTTCTAATTGTATTATTGAGTCATTTCTTTCTGTATGACCCATTTTATTTTTTGGAGCATTCAGTAATTGAGTGAGCTTTTATGCTTCCAAGATTTCAGTTTTCTTTGTAATTCTTTCCTCCCTAAGTGTTCTATTCTGTATCTCTTGTTTGATTTCTTTCAGGTAATCCTACAGTTCCTATGGCCAGAACAAGTTTTTCTCAAAATTTATCTAAATTTATATTGTCATTACAACCCTCTTCAGGGTTTATTCTTGTAAATCTCTCCAACCAAGATATTTCCTCATGGAATATAGGGTCTACTTAATCATCATGTAGTGGGTTAGACTAGACCTCTTCTTCGAGTATCTCAGGTTCTAGATTATGCCTGGAAAACTCACTTATGGGAAGCTCATTTTTATCACAAGGTTTTGAATCTTTTCCTGCTATAAATTTTGCCAAGGGTCTTTCTCCTCTGCTGCTAGATTCAGTGGCTATTCCCTTATTGGATTCCTGCCATAGGTTTCAGGCACTATTGATATTGTGTTTTATCCAGGTTCTTTTTGTCTCGGTTGAGCTAGGCTACCAGGTTTGGCCTGAAAGAGTGGGCTTGGAAAAGTCTGTATTTCTTTGTTATTTGACTTAGTGCTTTATGGGACCTGCCTTGAACACCACAAATTTGCTTTATCAGCTCCCATAGACTTGGGGGAAGACTTTTTCTCCCCTCTTACTTTCATCTAGATTTTTTTCCTGTGACTCTTTTTCCCTTAACTTGGATTTGTACCGATAAATTATGGTTCCCTAGGAGAGTATCTATTATATTTATCTGATGCAACTAGTGGTAATGTTTTTGGATGACTCTATTAACACTGAGAGAATGAGTCTTTACCAATTCATTTCCCATTAATAAATCAACTTCTAATACCTAACAAATTAATTAAATATTTTTATCCACAACAATTTATATATATATATATGTATATATAATTCTATCTATAAATCTAAATCATACTTTACCACTGCCTGTGGGAAGAGTAGGCTATTAATCAACAAACAAGTATTAGCGATTATATAAACCCAGCATTCTGAGTACAAAGAAAGTCAATATATAGTCTCTGATCTCTAGTATCTTATAGTCAGATTGGGGAGACATTATGGAAACAGCTATTTTCAAACAAGACAAATATTGAATAAATTGGGGTAGTTTTAGAGCAAAGGAATGAAGATTATGAAGAACTAAGAAAGATTTCTTGTAGAAGGAGAGACTTTAATGGAGATTTGAAGGAAGTCAAGAGTAGGTAGGAGGTGGAAGATGATGAGGACGATTATGCCAGATATAAAGAATATTCAGTGAAAATGATCACAAATTCCTTCAACAACAAATTTAAGTCAGGTAGACCAATTAGAAGACTATTGTAGGGACAGCTAGGTGGCACAGTGGATAGAGCACCAGCCCTGGAGTCAGGAGTACCTGAGTTCAAATCCAGTCTCAGACACTTAATAATTATCTAGCTGTGTGGCCTTGGACAAGTCACTTAACCCCATTGCCTTGCAAAAAAAACTAAAAAAAAGACTATTGTAAGTTTTCTTTTCATGTATATAAAACTCATGGAAGAAATAGCTGATTTTAGCCTCAATGCAAATACATTCCTTTTGTTTCAAAGGAGAAAAATGGAAAATTAGACCCTATATAGGATAAACTTTATTTTTCTTCATTTGGACCACTGAAATGCATGAGACCAATACCCATTTTATATGGTAAATGCTGAAACAAAGAATTTGTACCCTCTGAGGGTCTTTAGTTCTCCAGTTCTTTAATTTGGATTTTAAGGTGTTTGGTTGTGTTTCTTTTTTTAAGCAGTATAGAATAGAGGAAAGAGTCTCAGATTTGAAGTCTCAGAACTTGAATTTGAAATTTCTGTTTTCTTATCTGTAAAATTTAATGAACAAATTAGATTGTTTTCAAGATTCTTTCCAATTCTAAAATCTGGATTCTCTAAAATTGATAATTCCAGGTAGAAGACAGTCATTCAGTCCATCAGTAAACATTCATTGAACATATGATATGATATGTGTCAGACACGGTAATTAATGCTGAAATACAAACACAATTATATATGTATATACTATATACACATATATATATATACATATATATATATATATATATATATACATAATCCCTGCTTTTTTGCAACTCACAGTCTAATGGGGGAGCAAGCAGATGGGGAAGTCAGCAAGTGGGGATAAGGAGGGGGAGCTTTCCTGCCTTGAGGGATAGGTGGAGAAAATGTCTGAAGCCAAGAGCTAGAGTGTCTTGTTTATTGTACAATAAGGAGACTAGTGTCAAAGAAAGGAAGGGATCATGATGGGGAGTAAGATGTAATAAGATTGGATGAGAGAAGGCTTAATTATAAGGGGCTTTTTGACTTTAAGGAGGTGATAGTGAAGCACTGAATTTTTTTTTTGAGTGGTAGAGGGGTGACATTGCAAGATTCATAGTTCTGGGAAATAACTTTAGCTTTCAGGGTTGCTAAAGAAGATCAGCTCAATGAAATGAAAAACATCTTATTCCCAAGAGTCCCAAAGTAGATTAGACTTGGTAAATTATTTCTCATCGTTGGAGGAAGTTAAGTGATAGCCAGGTTAAAGCTGGATGACCACTTGCTAGGCATATAATAGAGAGCAGTACTTTGTAAGAAAAGGTTGAACTAGATGACCTTAAAAGTTCTTTCCAACTATGACCAAAGGGCAACAAAAATGAGCATACCCTTTGACCCAGCAATACCACTACTGGGTCTATACCCTGAAGAGATTATGAAAAAGGGTAAAAACATCACTTGTACAAAAATATTCATAGCAGCCCTGTTTGTGGTGGCAAAGAATTGGAAATCAAGTAAATGTCCTTCAATTGGGGAATGGCTTAGCAAACTGTGGTATGTGTATATCATGGAATACTATTGTTCTATTAGAAACCAGGAGGGACGGGAGTTCAGGGAAGCCTGGAGGGATTTGCATGAGCAGACCCAGAAAAACACTGTCCATCCTAACAGAAACATGGGGGTGATGTTCAACCTTGAAGGACTAGCTCATTCTGTCAGTGCAACAATTGGGAACAATTTTGGGCTGTCTGCAATGTAGAATAGCATTTGTATCCAGATAAAGAGCCCTGGAGTTTGAACAAAGTTCAGTGACTATTCCCTTTAATTTAGAAAAAAAAATGACTGTTATCTTATTGTCTGATCTTGTTATCTCTTAGACTTTTTGTCTCTTCCTAAAGGATATGATTTCTCTCTCATCACACTCAATTTGGATCAATGTACAACATGGAAACAAAGTGAAGACTGACAGATTGCTTTCAGTGGGGGGGATGGGGGGAGGGAAGTAAATTGGGGGGAAATTGTAAAACTCAAATAATATCTTTAATAAAAATAAATTTAAAAAAATAACAAAAAGGGGGGGGGTGGTGGCTAGGTGGCACAGTGGATAGAACACCGGCCTTGGAGTCAGGAGTACCTGGGTTCAAATCCGACCTCAGACACTTAATAATATAATTACCTAGCTGTGTGGCCTTGGGCAAGCCACTTAACCCCATTTGCCTTGCAAAATCTAAAAAAAAAAGAAATAACAAAAAGGAAAAGGATTTATATGTACAAAAATATTTATAGCAGCTCTTTTATGGAGACAGGGTGTTGGAAATTGAGGGGATGCGGAATAGCTAAACAATTTTATATAATCTGCTGTAGGAAATGTTGAGCAGGATGCTCTCTGAAAAAAGCTAGATAGTCTTACATGAGCTGATTCAAAGTGAAATGTACCTTGTACAAAGTAACAGCAATATTGCAAGCTGATCAGCTGAGAATGACTTAAACTATTCTCAGCAAAACTGATAAAAAACAACTCTGAAGGATTTATGATGAAAAATGTTATCCATCCCCAGAGAAGGAATTGATGGTATTTGAATACAGATCGAAGCATCCTTCTTTTCCTTTATTTTTTATAATCTGTTTTTTTTACAACATGACTATTATGGAAATGCTTTGTGTGACTATATATAAATTTATATGGAATTACTAGTCTTCTCAATGATGGAGGGTGGGGAGGAAAGAAGGGGAGAGAATTTGAAATCCAAAGTTTTAAGAATGAATGTTAAAATTGTTTTTATATGTAATTGAAGAAAAATAAAATACTAATTAAAATTCAAAAAAAGTTCTTTCCAACTCTGGCATGATTACTTGCTTATTATGATAATTCTTGATGAGACAAACTAAAGTTAAATATTTGTTCCCAAGCAATCTCAATTTCATGTAGCTCCTTTTTTAGAAACTATTATTATCATTTAAAGTCCTTTCAGTCTCAGTTTGCTACAAATAATAAAATTAAATTATTACGGCTGAATTTGTGGTACAAGTGGCTCTTTAGAATTGTGTGGATCAAAGATTGACATAATTAAATACAGAATAAAGAGTGTTAAACAACAGCAGTTGAGTGATCAGAAGATATTTTGTGGAAAAGAACTTGAATAATATGTAAAATATTTTAATGTTTCATGTAGTAAGACTTTATATAGGACTTCCAAGAGCCTGAAGTTATAATGGTTTATTTACTACATCTCAGTAAATATCTTGGCATTGACCCATAGGATCATCTGCTCAGATTTTTCTATATAGACCCTAAATTATAATAATTGAAGTTATATTATATTGGGTAAAGAGATTTGGAATAAGAAGTCCTGGCTTTACCATCTGTTATGTACTTAAGAATGTAATTGATAGCACAAACAAAATGTGTAGATTGTAAAATACAATATATTATGCAGTATTTACATTATATAGTATAGAGTATATACTTTACTTAGGCATATAAATGTAATTACATTTCACATGTACTAAAATGACATGTACTTTATTGCATAATAGTTACCTTGCTTTGTTGAATATGCAATATACTATATATTATATAGTATTATATATAATATATAAGTATGTTAAAGTAGTTTTAACATCATTTGTAATAGCAAAAATTAAAATAATCTTAGAATTCAGTTTTCCCACTATTGGGTAATGATTGAATCATTTGCAGTAGGAAGGCAATGGGGTATTATGCCATGAAAAATTATAGACGTGAAGAGGAATATAGAGAAATATGTAAAATACTCAATGTTGTTTCAAGGTTTTGAGAGAATAGTCTCTGAATAACTAAAACTGAATATCAATCAGAGAACAATAATATTATCTTTGTGGATGTGAACAGACTCCACTACATACAAGGAGGAACTTGCAACTGGAACAGCAATATAGGCTGCCATTTGAAAATATATAAGAAAAAATGAATATGGGGTAGATATGTGGCCAGACAAGGGATGACAGGGGCACAACCTTTGCATTCACCTCACATTTTCATGGTCAAGCATGTACTCACTAAGATCTTATGTAAATGCCAGAAACTGTGTTAGGGATAAAAATAAAATAAAATAAAACAATGAATGAAGCAGTATCCACTCTTAAGAAGCTTATATTCTAACAAGTGAGACAATAGGTATGTATGTTGGTCTATGCAGAAGAAGTACAGAGTAATTAACTATTGGGTAGTTTAGGAGGGAGGCTATAACTATTTTGGGGATAAGAAAAATGTAATTTAGAAGGTGATATTTGAACTGCATTGAAAGAAGAGTGATTCTGTGAGATGACGATGAAGAAGAGATGCATTCTAGATATTGAGACTAAGTACTGAAATTTTTGGAAATAGGAAATTTAGAGTTCCTTGTCTGAAGGACCAAAGAAAGAGACCCATCTGATTATATCACATAATGTGAGAGGAAGAATAATTTACAATGAAACAATGAGACAGGTTGGAACCATCTTGTGGAGGACTTTAAAAGCTAAACAAAGGTGTTCATATTCTGTTCAAGAGGTGAGATAAGGAGTCACTGGAGTTGGTTGAGAAAGGAAGTAACATGGTCAGATCCTTTGGGCAGCAATGTAGAGATTAGACTGAAGTGGGAAGAAACTTGAGGCAGGAAGGACAATTAAGAGGTCAATACAATAATATAATATTAGAGATGGTAATGACTAGAAATGAAGCGGTAGGTATCTGAGTGGAGAGACAAGGTTAGATGTGACAGGTGTTGTGGAGATGAAAACATCAAGATTTGACAACTGATTGGATATATGAGGTGAAGGATGAAAAGGAAAAACATGTAAGGAAGGCTCCTAACATGTAGGATTGAGCTTCTGTGGGAAATTTATGGAAAGATATGAATTGCATAGAATGACTGGACATTGATATACTTCAATCTGTGCTTAGAGGAAATATTGAGATAAGGTCACAGATATATTGCCATTGGTCATACAGATAACATGGTACATAACGCTTTAAAACTGTCAATTATACATATATATATATACATATATATATATTTCTGTAAATTGATTATACCTATGTAAGAATGATAACTAACAAATTTAAGTAAATAAAAACAAGGGGAAATAGGAGTGTTAAAAATAAGAGGATAAATTCTGTATTTCTTTGTTATTTTTAATTTACTCAATTTTCTTAAACTGTCAGTAATGGAAGTCTGTCATTTTATTTGCAGTTGGGGGATTGTTTCTGTATTTGAAATGGGTTTGTAGGCTTGCTCCAATTATTATAAAATCATTTAAAATTCTATTTGACTTCATTTTCTCATTTATAAGATAGGAATAATAATAATGCACAACTTACCTCACAGATCTTTTGTGAGAATCAAAGTTGGTTAATTCATGAAAAAAATAGTTAAAAGTCACAAAATGAGCTATTAATATGTCCTTTTGCTTCAATTATGATCATTATCAATATGAGATTGTGTTTTCTGACATAGGACAGTTAGATTTTTATACTGTTAATTTCAGTTCCAAATTTTCTTTTCTCTTGTTTCTACTTCGCAAAATATAAGAACCTATATTTATACTTAGTGAGTCTTTGGCAAATGTTTTATTTAAAAACAAAGAATTTTCTCTGTGGGTCATAAGATTTGAAAAGCTGAAATTTTGGGGGGTTGCTCTCTTAATAATTAACTTATGCTGTCAAAGCCTAAAGGTAGAATTGCATTTAAACTGCTGAGTTAATGATAGTCTGTGATTTTCCCATATTGATACACACAATGCCAATTACTATGTCCAACAAACTTTAGGTTACAACATAAATTTGGTAGAATTCTGAGAGTGTAATGAAAACTGTACATTTGAAGAATATGGAATATTTTACATATCAGACTTTTATGGATAAGCAAACACATTGTGAACAAATAAGAAAGAACAAAATAAGGTGTAAAATGGATGATTTAAGTTATTTTTAAATCAAACAAGTTTTGTATAAGCAAAACAAATTTGCCCAAGATCAGAAGGATGGCAGAAAATTGGGAAAAAAGTTAGAATCAGTTTCTTAGATATGAATTTCATATATCAAATAAGTAAAGAATTTGGTAAAATCTATAACTAATAAGAGTCATTATCCAAATGATAAATCATCGAAGGATATGAACAGGCAATTTTTAGATAAAGAAACCAAATAATTTATAGTAATTAAAACTGCTCTAAATTACTTTTGAATAGAGAAAAGCAAATTAAAATAACCTTGAGATATCATTTTATAAAATCAGTCTGGCTAAAATAATTGTAAGAGTAAGCAATAAATGTTGGAGAAGATGTGAAAAAAATGGAATATTAATTCATTTTGGTGGAATTAAGAACATATCCCAATATTTTTGAGAACAATCTGGAATTATGCCAAAACATTATTAAAATGCCTATATCCTTTGACAGTAATACCACTGTTACCTCTATTCCCAAAGATGATTAAGAAAAAAAGGAAAATAGTCTATGTTCTAAAAAATATATATAGATATATAATACCTTTCTTTGTGGTGGCAAAGAACTGAAAATTGGGTGATTGCTGAACAAGTTGTGATATGTGATTCTGATGGAATAATATTGTAATAACAATTCTTATTTCAAAAGCATACAAAAATAGATGAGCTTGATGATCTCAGAAAAAACATGGATAGACTTGCAAGAAATAATGAAGAGTGACACAGGTAGAACCAAGACAACAAGGTATACAGTAACAGTTATATTGTATAAAGAACAACTTTGAACAAATAAGTGATTTTGACTATTCCAAATGCTCAAATTAGCTGTAGCTTAATTAGGCCATATAAAGAAAGATGCTAGCTGGATCCTGATAATATATAGAAGTATGTACAGATTGAATTTTTTTGCTTTGGATCATTAAATTCTGTTCCCCCAAAATTATCAAGAAAATTGCATTTGTCAATTTACCTTAAGACTGTGTGTATGTGTGTGTGTGGGGGGGCTAGGTTGAGCAGTGGATAGAGCACTGGCCCTGGAGTCAGGAGTACCTGAGTTTAAATCTGGCCTCAGACACTTAATAATTACCTAGCTGTGTGACCTTGGGCAAGCCACTTAACCCCATTTGCCTTGCAAAAACCTAAAAAACCCCCAAAACAACAAACTATTAAGGGAAAATGTTTATATTTCAGTAGTAGTAAAAAATAGGTTTCTACTCTTTCTAATTTTAGCAGACTTGAAATTCATAAAAATTCAGTAAAATTACAAAAATATTTATAACCTACTTTCTTTTTATAAAGTGGTCTTTTAGCCTATGTGTATGTATGTGTATGTTTGTGTGTGTATGTATATGAAATATGAATTTACTATATTAGAAGAAAATAATTAGAGTCAGGGTTTTGGCAAAGTGTATATAGTAGTTACTGTCTATTTTTGTATGCTTGTGAAATAAGAATTGTTTTTACATTTTAAAATAAGATTTTATTGTATTAAAATTTAACAAAAAAATTGGCTTTCCAAAAATACAAAAACAGGGAGCAAGCTGTATTTGATCCTTGGCCAAATACAAGTCCTTGCTCTGTATGATCTAATGTTGATATTTAAGAATATTATTGTTAATTCAAAAGATTGCTCAACTTCAAGTTAAGTACAAGTTAAGGAGTATATAATCAAAACTTTTTATACGTGGAGATAGTAAGAGTGTAGTCTAGAGAAGGATGAAGAAATGAGTGGCTTGAGCATCCTTCTTGAAATCAAGCTCTGAGAGGAACCAACTAATCAGAAGGAGGGATGCATTGTTCATTCCATTAAAGTTTTGACTGAGTTACACATGATATATATTTTATATTTTAGGAGAGCTAGAGAAATGTAGTTAGGGCATGTAAGGATTAAAGATAATAATTGTTGTATTCAATCATATACTTTTCTTTTTTCTAACTAATTCCTCTGGAAATTTTTTATGGAAATTCCAAAAAATTAGTTGGAGGAAGCTTGACTTCATATGATTAATATATTAAATTGTCAATTTCTTGAGGGTGGGAATTATTTAAGTTTAGGACAAGTATAGAATGCTTAATAAGTATCGATTAAAGTGATTTGAGCTGAATGTCATTTGTTTAAAATGTTAAATCTTTCTTATTTAAATTTTTTAAAAAATATAATGGCTCTTATTGAAATAATATAAGAATTGCATTTTGTTGACTTTTCATGTCATATGCTAAAATAAATATGGAAAACAAGTATAAAATATAATTACTTGATATTGAATATTTAAATGGAAAGGCATATATAACTATTTTGTTTTAATGTTGCTTCAGTTAAGGTCAGCTGGGAGGTGCAGTGGATAGAACATTGACCCTTAGAGTCAGGAAAACCTGAGTTTAAATGTAACCTCTGTCATTTAATAATTACCTTAAACAAGTCACTTAATCCACTTAATTCAAAAACCAAAAAAAAATGTTGCTTTAGTTACCTAGAATTTTCTGGATAAGTGATGATTGATTTTTTTAAACTATAATTAATGATAACTCTTCCAATGGAACATCCCTTGGCTTTATGATTTTAACAAATTCCTGTGGGTTCCTTAGAGCCATCTATAAAACTGAATTTCAGAAGATAGATCAGAAATGATGCCTCTTAATCTTAGAAAACAAATTACATAAAGGGTTCTATTTTGTTATTTCTTGTAATTTTTTTTTAGATTTTTGCAAGGCAAATGGGGTTAAGTGGCTTGCCCAAGGCCACACAGCTATATTAAGTGTCTGAGACCAGATTTGAATCCAGGTACTTATGACTCCAAGGCCGGTGCTTTATCCACTACGCTACCTAGCCACCCCTATTTCTTGTAATTTTGAACAATATTTAAATAAGAAGCATAATTTAAATGATCCAGACTTCTCCAATTTCCTTATGAATATAAATACTGCAATCAGGTGTGTGTTTTGATATTTCCCATTCTGTTTATCTTACCATTTTTGTTTTTATTTAAATTTATCAGCACTCATCAATAAGAGTATTATAATTCATTGTAGATTATTTCATTGATAGTTGATTATTGTAACTAAAGATTATTTCTCCTTTGTTTGAATTTCTATGGTTTTTTTTGGTTTGTTTTGTTGTTAGAAAATAAAATCTTAATGACATAATTTATTTTTATAGCACCTTCCTTTTTTTTTTTAAGATTTTTGAAGGCAATGGGGTTAAGTGGCTTGCCCAAGGCCACACGGCTAGGTAATTAAGTGTCTGAGGTTGGATTTGAACCCAGGTATTCCTGACTCCAAAGCTGGTGCTCTATCCACTGCCACTTAGCTACCCCGTAGCACCTTTCTTTCTAAGTGAATCTTTCTTCACTTTCCCTGTTCAATGAGCCATCCATTGTAACAAAGAATAAAAATGAAACAAGAAAAAATAGATTAACAAAGTACACTCCAGAGCATAAAGTGACTGTAAAGGTCAAGTCCAATTTCCTTATTTAATGTGTGTACAAGGCACAAAGAAGGTAAACTCATTGCCTAGGACTGTAGGTAAATTTGAAACTGGGTCTTCCTGACTTCAAGGACAATGTGTCCTATTTATAAAGCCATATTCTGTCAAAAAAATCATTAACATTTTATATATAGTCTTCCATCTTAATAATTAAAGATGGGAGATAACATTTTTCATCTGCCTTTAATGAAATTTTGATTATTAAAATTTCCAAGAATTCACTTTTGCTTTTTGGCTCTTTTTTTATATTGACATTATTGTGTATATTATATTACTGGTTTTACTTGTTTTACATATTATTAGTTCGTAAAAGTTTTCTAATATTTTTCTAAATTCTTTTTATTCATCATTTTTATGACATAGTAATTACATGAATGTACCACAATTTCTTCAGATTTTCCCCAAGCAATGAACACTTGTTATGGGCTATTTTTTTTTCTTTTGCACAAAAAACTGCTATGAATATATGGGTGGAGATGAAAACTTTCCTTTTTTCTTTGACCTTCTTGTGGCATATGCGAAGAAATGGGATCTCTGTGTTAAAGAATAGAGACATTTTTGTCACTTTGTTACAAAAAAACCAAAATTACTTTCCAGAATCATTAGACCAATTTACAATCCCACCCACTGGGGACACACATGAATTAGAGTGCCTGTCCCCTGCCACTCCTCCAACAATGATAATTCTCATTCTTTATGACTTTTTTGCCAATCCCTTGGGTTTGGAATGAGTTTCTTTGACTGTCTCATCTCTTTGTATTGCTAATTTAGAGCAGCCCTTTAGATGACTGTTAGTAGCATTGTAACTATTTTAAGATTTATTTACTCATATGCTTTGATCATTTATCCATTAGAGACTGACTCTTGGTCATCGACGTTTAGATTAGATTCTCTACTAAATTTGGATATAAAATCTATATTGAAGATAGTTGATAGGCTTCTTCTCCCCCTTCCAGATCACTTCTCAATTCAACCTAGTTGCATTATTTTCTTCATGCCAATCCTTGTCAATTGTACACACTTAAAATAATCATTTGCATCTTTTGAGATTAATTCTGTGCTTTGTTCAGTTAGGACCTTTCCTTCAGGTCATGGCTATCAAAGATATCTGATCTAACTCTCTTCTATTTTTGTTTTATGTAACCTACAATATTCAAATTCTGTACAAGAGAGAAGGACCTTCCATGGTCCATGAAGCCTTGGATACAGTTGAACAAGTGAGCAACAAATTCATTTTGTTATGTGATATGAAATTGATCTAAACTATTTTCTATGTAATCTTGTCAAATTTAGAGTTCTTTCACAATAACTTTTGCTTTCAGCTTAATCAAATTCTGAGTTATTTCCAATATTGAATCAACACTTGAAGGCTTGATCAGTCTCTTACAATATGGCATCACTCACCATCATTTTAACTTTCCAAATCAAAACACTCCTACCTGACTACCATTCCCCACTCTATATTGTCTCTTCCATCTTCATTTTTGTATCTTTATCCATTGTGTGTTGCACAATACTTGGAATCTTGTAAATGCTTAATAAATGCTTCTTTATTCACTTATCCATTCATATCTTCCTCATCTTGCATGTGGACAGCTGATATTATCATAATAATAGAAGATTTTACATTTTTATTTCACCAAAAAAAAAGAACCAGTAGGACCTTGGTCTTGTTGTTATCTTTAAAGTACATCAGTTTTACTTTATTTTTATAAGTTGTTATTAAATAAGGAGGACTATGATTTCCTTGTTTCAAATGCCAAGAAAAGCATGGTAGCAACAGCTGATTTCCATCATTAATCCTGTCTGAAATGTAGGGTGTGTACTCTTGTGCTTTCATTCATCCAGCAAACTCAGTGGATTCATGAAGTATTATAGTTACATCAATATGGCTGAATGTGAATCACTTGTAATCTTACAAGTTGTTTGTCATTTGAATTCCTGTCTGTTTGTTATTTAAGTTGTGTTTGTTCAGTTAGTTTTTTTTTGGGGGGGGGAAGTATCAACATTCTTAATCTCTGTCAAATCCATTGGCAGGCAAATTTATAGTAGTGTTTGGTCAGTTGCTTAGGGGATAAGACCAAACAGCATATTGGTTGTGTTAAGTTTGGTTTTGTGGTTTTACAGTTTAGGAAGACCACTCCATGTTCAATAACATGCAACAATTCCTGTTTGAAAATGTTTCCCTCTATATGTAACTGGTTGGGGGGGAAGAGTTATTTTGGGAATCTAAAGGACTTTTGATTCCAAAACAAAGAAGCAATACCAGGGTCTAATCAATGGGAAATACTTGGTGTTTTCTGGTTTTTGTAGCAATTATGATTTTTTTTAACTGACCTGAGGAGAAGTGAAGGAAGAAAGCAGAATGCATTTGAGTGATAAAGTCAAATGTCTTGGTATAATCTTCCAACCTTTCTGAGTTGAAACCTTGAACACATTTGGATTTTTGGCGTGTCTCTAGTGTATCATCTGGTTCAAGGCAAAATATAGAAGATGAATAAGGAGGAGAAGGAGGAGTCACCTCTATTTATGGCAACTAACTTCTTTTAATCTCCTCACCATCTTTATTACTTCATCAGTCACATAGTTTTCCAACTATTCTTTTCATTGTTTACACCCCCCCCAGCTTGATTTAATACTTCATTTACTCTATAAAATATTTTGAGGTCCTTTATGAGAAAAATACAGGAATAGAAAAACTCTAAACAGATAAATTGTAAGGTACACTATGAAAACATGCTAACAAATATGTTTAATTTCTCCTTTGGAATATTTTCCTCCTCGAATGACTTCCAGAGTCTTGGGAATGTCAATGTTTTGACTCATAAGTCAATCATTTGTTATATTTTCTATTCTTTTGGTAGCATAACAAGAGAAGGTAGATTCTGCATGTTTTGTTAAATGCAATTTTATATTCCTCAAGGTATTCCATAGTTGAGTAATTCTTCAGCATTTTCAAAGTAATTGTGATGACAATATTTTAAAAACCTGAATAATAGAATTTAACATTTCAAAACAGACTATTGCCATCAGCATTTCAGTAATTCTCCCAATTCAGTGTTCTTCTCTTTTCCAGTTATTTAGACCTAAGCCTAGATTTTCACATTGCTGGTTCTCTGCTCTCACTAAAAAAAAAAAAAAAAAAAAAAAAAAAAAAAAAAAAAAAAAAAAAAAAAAAAGATAAATAAAATGAACCAAGAAGGAAAAATGGGCAAGAGAGATTCCAGTTTATCAAATATGTTAACAAAACCTGTTAATTTTGTTTAGAACATCTTTCAAATACTTCTCCTTCTGTCTTCTGATGCTGCCACCATCCAGTGCAGACCTTTATCTCCTCAAGCTTGAACTATTTCAGAAGGCTATTAGTTGTTCTGCCTGCCATAAGTCTTCCTCCATTCAAGTTCCTCTTCCACTCAGTTGTCAAAGTGATTTTCCTAAAATGCAGGTCTGATCATGCTATATGACCTACTCAGTAAACTCCAGGGAATTTCGCTCACTTTCTAGATCAAATATAAAAGTCTTCTGTTGGGAATTCAAGGCCTTTTATAATCCAGGATATCCCCCACCTAACTTTTCATTTTTCTTAAACATTATACTGCCTCCCCACCTATTCTTTGATCCAGTGACATTTCACTGACTGTCTTACAAGCAATGGTTTTCCCTTCTCATCTCTGCCTCCTGAATTCCCAGGCTTCCTTTAAGTCCAGGTTAAAACCCCAGATTCTATAGGAAGCCTTTCTCATTCTCTCTTAATTCTTGTGCCTTCTTTTTTGTTGATTATTTGCTATTTATTCTGTATATATGTATAGGCATATATATGTTATTTGTTAATATTTTGCATGAGATCTTCTCTATTAGATAGTGAATTCCTTAAAGGCAGGGATTATCTTTTGCTTTTCTCATGTATTTCTACCATTTGGCAGAGAACCCGATACATGGTAGGTCCTTATTAAAATGCTAAGTATTTATTCACACACACACACACACACACACACACACACACACACACACACACACACACACACACACACACACACCTACACAAATACATTTGCCCTCATCATTGTATTGATAAGTTTTCTATGTCAAAGCTTTTTGGAATAACTTGCTTCTACAAGTCAATTTGAATATAGTACAAACACACACACATATACATATATACATATGTAATAAACATATATATACATTCTAATATCCAGATATATATGTATAAATATACATATATATAGTCTTCTTATCCTTACCCTCTCTTTTAATTTAGCATTTTTAACCACTGCTTTTATTAATCAATGGTTTTACTATTGTAGACATCTCAAACACAAATGTTTTCTTTGTAGCTAACCAGTCATTTCCTCTCTGCTAAAATGTTGTCAAATTAATTTTTTGTGATGTCTATCATTTTTATGCTTTCTGACTCTGTTGAAAAAATATTCATTACATATGGATTAGTGTCTTCTGAGTAGCCTGCAGATCTTGAATTGTTTCTTAGTTATGAATGACATTTTCCTACATATTTGTTGCCCTCCTTCCCAATATTTATCCATCTATTGAAGTCATCAAATATCAATGTACATATTGGTTTTATTTGATGAAATTCATCAAGTTCTTTTTTTTAGTCTCTGGAACAAATATTTTGATATAATTCTTTTAATTTATGCTCATCATAACTACTGCAAAATAATATGACTAAATCATATAATATGAAATGATATTTCATTCCATCTTTGGTTATATGATGAGACTAGTTCAATAAATTTATTTATCTCTTCAAAAAGAACTAATTAATTAATTGGAACCATTCTCTCAAAGTTATGACTTTCTTCTATTTTTCTCATGTGCTTTATAGAAGGCAAGTTAGTATTTGCATGGTCCAATTAATCTAGTATTTTCTAGTCTTTTTGTCTGACAAAGATCACAGGACAGATATTTGCTCATCTCATGATAACACTAATGATAAGTATTGCAAAGAGATCACAATGAAAATTGAAGCTTATATCAATATCTGTCAGTGATGATGAAATAATCAACATATACTCCAATGAAAGTGATTGAGGGTATGTACAAATATATGGGAAAGTGCACTTCAAGAGAAAAATAAGATCCAAAAGATTTGGGGATTTTACAGATCCTTCTGCTTTTATATCATGGACACTTCCTTCAAACAAAAAAAGAACTGCTAGACCCTGAAACATGGATGAATTTCACAAAGAATGGAGATGACTCCATTTATTCTAGGAAAATACATTATAGATATGAGAATTATTTCTTAGTTGTCTGTATATATTCAGAATATCAATTTGTCAGAGTTAAGATGAAAATATTTAATAAACAAAAAGGAAGGATTAGAAGAAAAATTATAGCATATAATTAAGAATTTTAAAGCGTCAGTGAAAATAAAAAAATAAGAAAGGCTCAAAAGAAATGACAGCAATACTGTGATAATTTCATCTAGAAGTTAAAGCAATGAAGATTTTTTGCTACCACAAGGAGACCAAAAATGCCCAGAAAATGCCTTAGTCAGCAAACATTTGAATTACTTGCCAAATAATGAGAAGTGGCTATCAAAAGCAATATCTTTTTAGAATGTAAATTCATTCAAAACTTATTTAAGAAGAAAGGTGAACAGTCATGGGCAGTTATCATCTTATAAAGTAGAAACAAGTAGTAATGGATAAAATCATTGTAACTAATACTGTCCAATATACCCAATAAAATGAAGTCATCCCAAAGTCATTAGTAAGGAAAATGTAAAGAAGGCAACAAATAGAAAGAAAGTGGAAAAGATTTGAGAAAGTTATTTCAACAAATTTTTTTCCATAGAATTATGACAGTTGCATCTTATCACAGTGCCTAAGGTTCTTGCAGAAGACATGAATATGCTATTAACAAAAACAAAGTTGAATTGTTTCAATTACATATAGAGGAGCTTTGTGGGAGAGATAATACAAGTGTGGGGCATAAAGGGATTGATTTAAAGAAATCCAAAAGAGGAAAAGAAATCAAAGGCAAGGGGAAAATTTCAGACCTCATTGTTTCCAAAAAACAAAGCCTGAGAAAACATCACCTAACAACCTATATGGTTTATATAGGTACAAATTGAGGACATACTTGATGAAGATACTATAAGGAACAAGCCAATTTTCTGAAATGATATTCAAGAATGAATCACATATTTATCATTTCACATTTGATTGAAAAGTTTAGCTAAGATTGTGTTGTGCTTAACGTGTGTGGATTACCAAAAAAAAAAAAGAGGGAAAAAAGCATTCAAATTGACAGAACAAAATGTTGTCTTACAGGATCCTTAAGGACAAATTGTCCTCCCAGCCATATATCAAGTCAGCCAATTTTCAACTCAAGCAAAGACTGAATAAACAGTTGATGAAAGAGCTATAAAAACAATTTTTAAAAAGTATCTGCCTCTAAAGTCCCTTTCAACTTTGAGCTTCTATAATTGTATTAGAGAATTATATTGTTCATTTTCGAACTCTTATCCCAAATCCCACTCACTCTGAGTATTCATGTATTTAGTGCTTGACTACTGCATCTTTTTTTGGGCTCTAGCTCTGAAAGTTGGAGATTGTCTTTTTTCCCCTATACTATAGCTCACTAACCCCTACCATTATGCTTCCTACTATTTTTTTGTATCAATTGATATCATTTAATTAACCAGACTCAGTTAATTTTTAGAAAAGTGTGATCCTAAGGTAACAGCTGGTAATAAAACAAACTCCCCAAAGCTGTGTTATACTCTGCCATTAGTATTTATGATTCCAGTGGGAACAGTGATCAGATTTTATGTGAAGATGGAAAAATGGGAAATTCTAAAGAATTCATAGTCTTTCTTTAGCTAGTGGGGCAGGAATAGTTCAAGCTAAAGCAATGAGGCTCATCAATGAGGCAATTCCTAACATTATTTAAAATGCTTTCCCCTCATTCATTCTTGAGTCAATCTTTTCTTTTATTCATTGGTTTGCTCTATCTATCTATCTATCTATCTATCTATCTATCTATCTATCTATCTATCTATCAGAGACCCATAGCACATAACCAAATTTTCGCATCCAATTCAAACATTTCTCATGTGTAACATTACTTCAATTCGCCCATTGGTTCAGTAGAGACTGATAAATTGATCAAGGCCTTTTCATATTTAGTATAAAAATCCTTTAGTGATTTGACTCAATTAAGTCACATTCCTATGTAATAATGACATTATATTTTTATCGCTTACCTTAGGCCTGGTAATTTGATTGATGTACTAATTTGGCTGCTTAATGTTGTGAATCCACTTAATTGTTCTATTTTTGTTCAGGCTGCATCTTTCCATTTTGTCTTCAAGAATAGCATGAATGATTTTGTGAAATGCTTCACTGAAATCTAGGTATGCCATATTTAGAGTAATTCCCTGATCAGCCAGTCTAGCAGATCTATCCAAAAAGGAAATATGGGTCATATGGTGTCACCATTTATGAAATATTGATGTGTTTCATTGCTTCCAAACTCATAAAAGTAGAAGGAGAAATAAGTTGAAAAATTCATACCAATATTAAGTCCAGAGGTGTGCTGGTCAGTGTTTAACAACTAGCTCTGCAGGGAGGGACAGATAAACAACATACTTTTCATTTTAATATGTATCATTAACATTTTCTTTATCACTTTTTAAAGTCTCAAAATCACCAAAACAATAAATAAGGCCCTAATTTAAAGTATTTGCTAATTTCCAAGATGTAATTGCTCGTTTTGAAAATTTAACAATAGGCTCTTAGGAATCAATTCAAGCTGGCTTCAGAATACACTCCTGGATAAAGTTATTATTTATACTTAGAATTCAGAGTTAGATTCTTATATTTCCTGAAAATGAGCCTTGTATCATCCTTGGAGATATAATAATGCATGAATATTTAGTATATGCCTTATTAAATGTCCCTTTGGATATGTAATGCTGTTTGAACAAATTTATCAAATTTCCAGGCAAATCAAAATGATTGTCATTGTTCCTTTATTATTTTTGGATTGAAGTAGTCGCCTAGTATACTGTGTTGCCCTGAATAAATATTCATTAATTGTTTAATGAATCATCAAATGTACCACATATATTATGAATAAAATCTTTGGCACGGGCTTTGTTTTTAACACTTTAACAAATGAAAAAGGGGAGAGAAAATAAGGGGAGAAAACTGATTTGGTAACTGAGAAACTTCTGCAAATAATATCTGAGAATGCCATTTGGATTTCTAGACCTGATTCTCTAATATTATGGAAAGACAGAGTTCATTCCTTATGAGGATAGTTTGAAGAAGCAGGGAATGTGTCACTTGAAAAGACTAAGGGAGGTATAATAGCTCTCTTTAAGTACTTGAAGCGTTATCATATGGATGAGGGATTATTTTTATTCTTTTTAGCACCAAAGAATATGGGATGATCACTTTTCCGATATTTGTGGTTGGAGTTCTTTTTCTTGTATAGATTGGAGTACATATTGCTTAAGATGGTTCCCTCTTTTGAGATTCTATGAGAACTTCATTGCCTTTGAGCAAGTTGACAAATTCTGAAAATTTGATTGGGTAATGAAGACGATATTGCCAAGGGAAGGAGGTAAAAAAAGATCTACCAGATGGGAAGAGATGAGAAAAAGAAAAGGGATGAGGGAATCCCCCTCCAGAGGGAAAGAACAAGAACATGTTCAGACAGGGATTGCATTGATTAGACAACTAAGAAGTATTCTTGTCCTTTTGGTAGAGTCTATGGTAAACAAATTAATAACCATAGAGAACCAGATATCCATAAACTAAACCTTAAAATCCTTGTGCCATCATGCTAGATTTCTTCCATTACTTCTTCTTCATGTGGTCAAACACAATATTTCTATGCCATTATAAAGGAGAAGTGCCATAATGTGAATTTCTGTAGGATCATGGGTACTTTGAATATGAGAAGTTACTTTAAACAGTAAATAGCTAGTCTATTCTCTTGCTTTTAATGACTCATGGCCATATTTTGTATCCTATTTATGTTTTGCCGTGATCATAGAACACTAGACAGAGAGTTGCAAGGGGCCCCACCTAAGGAATGAGTTACCTGGACAACTTTGCTATCTGGTGATCCTCCTTTGCTTATGGATTTCCATAGCAGATAACTCAACCTCGGTGCTATTAATTCCTTTTTTTTAATATGGGGGGCAGGGATCAGCTCTATAATTGTTAGGAAATTTCTCCTGTTATGGGTTAAAATATCTGTCTATAATTTTCACTAGTTAGTTCTAGTTCTTCCCTTTGGAGCCAAACAGAAGTTTAGTTCTCTTTTCATAAGTGAACTTTTTAAATATTTGAAAACTATGCTCTCTCCCTTAATTCTTTTCTTCTTTTGGTCAAATATACCCAGTTCCTCCAATTAAATCTCATGTACTGTTATTTAATGTCCCCTTGCTATCTTCTGGGTGGTCTCAGGTTGATAATGTGTTTAAAATTCTTTATAAAATTATTAATCAGACATTTTGTACAATAGCAAAGTGAAATTTATTAGAAAATTTTGGGCAGCCAAGGACACTATTTTCTTAGTAGAAGGTAGAGAAACAAGCTAACTTTACCTCTTAAAATGTCTTATATATCATATGTATCCCGACCAGTCCTATGGTTTTGTTTCATGAACACATTAGAAACTAGTGAACCTAAGTTTTAGATTTTAGAGTTCTTTCTAATAAATGACATCTATGATTCTATAACCTGCTGAAATTATTTTGGAGCTCAACCCTTTTATTCAACATTCTAGCTACCCTCCCAGCTTTGGATCATATAAAAATCTTATAATTGTCCTTTGTGATTTACTGAAAGTGATTGATTAAACCCAAACCCAAAACTGAACATTTGAGTGCATCATTTGTGAACAACCTACTATGTTCAGAGCCTTGTGATAGATTCTAGGAAGGATTCAAATTTAATTGTCACAGTTTCAGTCCTTATAGAAAAGATGAGATATATTATACATACAGAAATGCACAACAATTATATAGCAAGATAAAAGCTCAAAGACATGTAAAAAATGCTTTGTTAAGTCTAGGGAAAGAAGAATCATTTCTGCCTGAGGAAGCATTCAGAACATTACATGTTTTAACATGTAATCAAGGGTAGCTAGGTGGTACAGTGAAGAGAGCACCATCCCTGGAATCAGGAGGACCTGAGTTCAAATTTGACCTCAGACACTTACTAGCTATATGACCTTGGGCAATTCATTTAACCCTATTTCTACACACACACACACACACACACACACACACACACACACTTAAAAATATCAGAAGTTACCTAATCTCTGTTTCTTCCTGACCATCCTGGCAAAGAAAGAGAGTAAATTCTGAAAGTATGAAGGAGTATAGCATTTGAGAAAAGTAGCAGATTTCAATATCTTCTCTTTCTCATTGCACCTTTTTAAAAACATGTTTCATTTGAAAGTGTGTAAGTTTATGCCTTATCGATGTTTCTTTGGACAAATATTGCTGGTACTAGTTTTCTAGTTCATCTTTGTAACTTCTTTCTTCTTTTGCATCAAACGTGCAGTCCAGTGAATCCTAACCAGATTAAATAAACAAAACTACAATAAAAATTATATAGTTAATATGTGGTTTGTTAAGTCAACATGCAACCCACAGGGATCCTTATATATGATTTGGTGGCTCCTATTTCTAGTTAAGCTTGATACTACTGTATTGACAAACTCTGTGGACTTGAATTCTATGACCAAGATGATGGCAGGATATAAAGCTATCTAATCTACTTGCCCTCATGTAATTATCTTTGCCAAAATATGGAGCACTAATGGAAGGAATCTTCAGGTACTACTGTTTAGCTTTTATGTGTTCTCTCTGTCAATTGTCAAATTCTATCAGCCTCTGTAGTTTCTACTCTAGAAATAGGTAAGATTAGAACATTTCTTTGGAACTCAGAATTTCCTTTACTCTGACAATTAATTTTTCTTTTCTTTTTTCTTATTTCTCTTTTCTCTTTTATTTATTTTCCAATTAAATGCAAAGATAGTTTTCAACATTCATTTTTTGCAAGCTTTTGTGTTCTCCATTTTCCCATCACTTTTTTCTTTCCACTTCCCTCCCCTTTTCAACAAACACATGTAAAATTGGATTTAATATATTTCTGCATTGATAATGATGATGTTTGTCCTTTGTTCTTAAAGAAGACCATGTCATTAGGGCGGTGATGCCATGACAAGTTCATAATTTGGACTTGAGTGTGCCAAGTCACAAGTCTCACTTTCTCCTCCAGAGCCATCTGGGTCCAATGACCAGATATGAATCGACTGGAGATGGTCCTGGATGCAAGGCAATCAGGGTGAAGTAACTTGTCCAAGGTCACACAGCTAATAAGAGTCAAATGTCTGAGACTGAATTCGAACTTCCCTCCTCCTGACTCCAAGACCAGTGCTCTATCCATTGTGTTACCTAGCTGGCCTTTATTTCTGCTTTAGTTAAATTGTAAAAGAAGAATTAGAACTAAGGGGAAAAAACCAAGAGAAGGAAGGACAAAACATAAAAGAAATTTTAAAATAGTGAACATAATATGCCTTGCTCTGCATTCAAAATTTGTAGTTGTTTTTCTCTGAATTTATATGTCATTTTCCTTAAGTCTCTCCAGACTGACCTTGGTCACTAAACTATAGAGAAAAGTTGTGCCAATCATAGCTGATCATCTTACAATGTTGCTGAGAGTGTGTTTAATGTTCACATGAAATCTTTTGGTTGTTTTGAAAGCCTTCAGTATCCAATTTATATTTCATTTCACTAATCTTTCAAGGAAATAAGTGAGTTTTTCCTTAGGACTTACTTTCAAGTCATTTTGGCAATATCCAATCAGATACTTAATTTTATTATTACAATTTTAATCCTCCGTTTCAGCAACTTCTTTTTCCTTTTCTGTCTCTCTCAGGTCCTTTCTGGATTTGGTTTGAAGACCATTAATACTTATTATGAACTATCAAAATAATGACTTGGAAGTCATCCCTCTGATTTTAGAGTGCTGCTAAATGCATACTACTTAATTTTCTGTTTACTTTTTTCCCTTTGATTATATTAGAGAACTCTTTGCCCAGCACACGCAAGAAGTTTAAGGAAGATTGTTCTGAGTCCTTTGCTCTGAGAAAATAGTTATGGTTACTGGAGATAATTTTGGTCCATAAATATAAAATCAAATTCTTGAATTTTTTTTGCCATTTAAGATCTCAAAAACTTTTATTATGAGAATAATGTTTTCCTCACCAAAGACCTACCTAAACATAGCTTCCTGTCTTCAAATCTGTATTAAAATTACTAAGGCGATCTTCTTTACATCCTTCTTCTAAACATCTAGGCAACTGTTAGATTCATGCTTTTGATTGTTCCATATCCCACATAAGTAGTCAATGAAGTGAAATGATCCCTTTGTTATAGTCACTCAGTCTCTAATTTAGATGTGTATGCATGTTTAGGGTTATCATTAAACTCTGTGTCAATCAACATGAGTAATTTTATTGGTTGGTAGAACATATAGTAATTAGATTAAATATGAGATTGTGTGATATATATTAATATATCATTGAATGTAATTTTGTGATATAAACCAAGAGCATCACTTCCCTGCCAAAACAGTCAAAACAGTCTTTCAGTAGTCATGAGAATCACTTACTCAGTTGTGAGTCTGACTATTCTCAGTTAAATGAGTTTTGAGCTATACTTGGCTTGGGTTTATGTCAATGTCAGGGAACAAGTCCTGCTCTAGTAGATTAAATGCAGACGATTTTTCCTTGAGTATTGGTGCTGGACAGCAGCATATTTAAACAAAATGAGAACTGAGGAAAGCTAAGAGGATGTATGTGGGAAATAATCATCATGTTCAAAAGAAATAATATAATTTGAGCTCATTTAGATCATAGAGAGAAACCGACATGGGATTTAATAATATTACTGAGAAAAATATTTTATAATGTTTTACATATGTTGAGTTCTGGAGAACTTTAAAATATGTTTATATCCCAGCTCCCTTTTGGATTGTCAAGATTTGTTCCTAAAATAGATACTTTTTTGTGTAAAATTTTTGAGATGTTAATGAAGGATGTAAAAGACATGTTACTTATGGGGTGATTTTTTTTATTAAAAATCCTTGCTTTTTATTCTTGTGTGTTTACTATTTTGTATTTTCACTACAAATGAATACTGTAGAAAATTTCATCTTCTGAATTCAAGTTCCATTTGCCAATTTGATCTGGGTATACCAAGTGATGATTGCCACAGCTATTTTCCTTTGGGCCATTATTATATATGAATTGATGACTGGTAACCCAATCTTTAGCTGCTAAAAAAGCATATGTCATTTATGCTATATGATGCCAATTAACTGAGTAAAAAGTGAAAAATTCATAGTAAAATCTCATTTGATTTTATTACATTAGACATGGTTCTTATCTAGCCTACAAATATTGTAAAGGTAATGACAATGTAAGATAAGAGATATTAACCTTCTCTGCAAGTTACTCTTAGAGAGTTGCCTAGAGTACTGAGAGATTCTGACTTGCCCATGATTACACAACCAGTCTATTTCAGAGGGAGAAAACTACTCATCCTACTCTGAGGCTAGCTCTTGTCTTAGATTATTATTTTAGAAAGAATAACTGTCTCTTTCATTTGATCATTATACAATAGTACTATTCCTTTGTACAGTGCTGTACTGGTTCTGCTCATTTCACTTTTCATCAATTCATTTAAATCTTTCTAAGAATTTCTGAAAGCATCCAGATTGTCATTTTTTTTAGGTTTTTGCAAGGCAAATGGGGTTAAGTGGCTTGCCCAAGGCCACACAGCTAGGTAATTATTAAGTCTGAGACCGGATTTGAACCTAGGTACTCCTGACTCCAGGGCCTGTGCTGTATCCACTGCGCCACCTTAGCCTTAGATTGTCACTTATAGCCCATTAGTGTTCCATCATAATCATATACCACAACTTGTTCAGTCATTGTCCAATGGATGGATATTCCCTCAATTTCTAAATCTTTGCAACCTAAAAAAGAGCTGAGACACACACACACACACACACTTGTACAGATCAGTCATTTTCCTTTTTTAAAAAGATATTCTTTGGGATAGAGATCTAGTAGTGACATTTCTGGGTGAAAGGATATGCATAACTTCAAATTGCTCTCTAGAATGGGATGGATTATTTCATAACTGCATCAACTTTAGTTTCTAAATTTTCCAACATCTCCACCATTATTGATCATTTTCCTTTTCTATCATATTAGTCAATCTGATAGGTGTGGGATGGTACATCAGAATTGTTTTAATTTACATTTTTCTAATCAGTAGTGATTTAGAGCATTTTTATATGATAATAGATAGCTTTGGTTTCTTTGTCTGTTCATAACCTTGACCATTTGTCACTTGGAGGAATGACTTATTATAAATTTAATTCAGTTCTCAATATATTAGAGAAACGAAATCTCTAGATTAAAAATTTAATGTAAATTTTTTTCACAGTTATAATTACTGTATATTTCCCTCTATCCTCCTCCTATATATCCTTCTTTCTCTCCTTTCACCCTGTCCCTCCTTCAAAATATTTTACCACCACATCTCCCAATCTTCCTTCCCTTCCTTATTGCCCCTTTCTCTTATTCCCTTTCCCTTCTATTTTCCTGTAGGATAAGATAGACTATCCCCAGCTAAGTATGTATGTTAATTCTTCCTTGAGCCAAAACCAATGAGATGAGGTTCAAGCATTCCTGGCCATCTTCACTGTAAAAGCTTTTATTTGCACCTTTTTACATGAGATAATTTACCTCATTATACCTCTCCCTTCTTCTTTCTCCAATTTTATCTCGCTTTTCACCCCTTAATTTATTTTGTTGGATATCATCCTATCATAGTCAAGTCACTTGTGCCCTCTCTTTCTCTGTATACTTATTTTGACTGCCATAACAATAATAAAGTTCTTAGGAATTATGAGTATCATCTTCCAATGAAGGAATGTAATCAGTTTACCTATATTTTCCTTCTGATTTTTATGTTTCTTTAAAGTTTTGTGTTTGAATATTAGATTTTTTCTATTTAGCTCCGGTCTTTTAATCAGGAATTCTTTAATGTCCTCTATTTCTTTAAATATCTAGTCTTCCCTCATAAGGATTTTTCTAAGTTTTGCTGGATAGGTTATTTTTGGTCAAAATTCTAGCTCCATTGCCCTCCAGAATATTCCAAGTTCTTTGATCCTTGAATGTAGAATATTCTAAATCTTATGTAATCCTTTTTATGGATCCACAATATTTTAATAGTTTCCTTTTTGACCACATGCAGTAGCATTGACCTGTGAGCTCTGGAATTTAGCTATAATATTCCTGGAAATTTTCATTGTGATTTTGAAAAGATGATCACTAGAGTTTTTCACTTTCTATTTTTTACCTTCTATTTTTAGGATATCAGGATAGTTTTTCTTGATAATTTCTTAAAAGATGATATCTTGACTTTTTTTAAATCATGGCTATTGAAATTCCAATTATTTTTAAATTATCTCTCCTGGATCTGTTTCCCAGGTGAATTATTTTTGCAATGAAATATTTCACATTTTCTTCTAATTTTTTTCAGTCTTTGGATTTTGTTTTATTTTTTCTTGGATGACTCATGGAGTCATTAGCTTTCATTTGCCAAATCATAATTTTTAAGAAATTATTTTAAGTGAACTTTTTTGCCTCCTTTTTCATTTGGTTGGGTTTTCTTCAGTGAATTTTTTTTTTTAGGTTTTTGGCAAGGCAAATGGGGTTAAGTGGCTTGCCCAAGGCCACACAGCTAGGTAATTATTAAGTGTCTGAGACCGGATTTGAACCCAGGTACTCCTGACTCCAAGGCTGGTGCTTTATCCACTACGCCACCTAGCCTCCCCATCTTCAGTGAATTTTTGAACATATTTTTTCATATGACCAATTCTTCTTTTTAAAGGAGTTTTCTTCAGTGGGTTTTGGTGCCTTTTTTTACTGTTTGACTTATTCTGCTTTTTAAGTTGTCATTTTCTTCAATATTTTTTGTTAGTCCTTTACAAAACTTGATCTTTTTTCATTATTTTATTATATCACTCATTTCTTTTCCCAATTTTTCTTCTATTATCATATTTGATTCTTTAAATCCTTTTTTGAGCTCTACCATTTATTTTATTTTATTTTTTGGTCCTGAGACAAGTTTGTATTTTTTGTAGCTTTTGTAGCTTTCTATGACCAGGTTCTTGTTTTTAATTGCTTGCTTGTTTTTCCAACCTATTTCTTGACTTTTTACTTTGTATTGAAATTGAACTCTGTTCTTGGGAAATAGGAAACACTCTCTGAAACTTTAGGTTCATTTGTACTGCTGTTTTCAGAGCTGATTCTGGAGATCTATAAGTTTTAAGTTATTCCAAATTGGTATGATTTAAGGAGAGGTGTGATAACTGTCCTTCTGACCTGTTCTGGTTTCTGAGTGGCGTCAAGTACTAGTTTCTTTCCTGGAACTATGACGAGGTCCTGGTTCCACAGGGGGCTACATACTCTAGTACATGTGGGCAATACACATATAGATAGTATCCTGCACCCAGTGCCAGCAAAGAATCCCCTGCAATTTCCTTCTTACCAGTTGTCTTGGGACTGGGAGCTCTGAAAGCCACCATTGCCAATCAGTTGTCACCCAAGCCTGTGGTTGATTTGTCAAGGTGTGGTTTTCAGTGGACTGCTCTCCATTCTCACTCTAGTAAGACAGACTTTTCCTGATAACCTTCTATGTTGTCTTGGACTGGAAAATTGTTTCACTCCATTATTTTGTTATTTCTGCAGCTCCAGAATTCATCTTGAGGCATTATTTTAAAGTTGTTTGGAGGGGAATTTGAGAGATCTCAAGTGAATCCCTTCCTTTTATTCATCATTTTGATTCTGCTTGCTCAAATGGTCTTAATCTACTTTTGCAAATATATTTTATAACTTTTCTTAATTGAATTGTCCTTTACAGTTGAACTATTATACTAACTGCTTTCTAAATTAAATTGAGATATTCCCAAATGCTTATTTTGGGGTATTCTCCTTCCCCCTTCCTTCTCTCCATCATAATAGCATGTCACATTTATATGAAATGCAATTTTACAAAGCACTTCCCTCCTTCCTCCATAATAACCTTGGGAAGTAAGGAGTTCAGGTTTTAATTCCATTTTTGTAGAGAAGGAAAATGAGGCTCAGAAAAGTTGGAGGAGCTGTAGGCCCCTAGAACAATTATTTCACCTGCTTTTTTGCTTTAGTTTCCTCTTTTGTAAAAGTTGGAACCTGTCCCCACCCTCAACCCCTTTCCCCAGAAGTCTATGATTTTGTACATCTAAATGGTAGAACCAAGATATGAACATCTAGCCTATATCTCTCCTCATGAATCCCATAACTAACCGGTCATCACATAAAGCTCTCTCTTGTCTCTATTTGACAAATAATGACTTATAGTTATTGTTAACTAACTTTTATTTGCCTGTGTATATTTTTGCAATAAGGTTACAAATTCCTTAAATTCCTTAAATTAAATAGGTGCCTCATATACTTAGTCCTAGAAAGGGCACTGAGTGAATCCTTGTCAACTGACTGATTAGTCTACAGCACATGACTCCTTTGTTTCTTCAGCAGCTAGAACAGAGAACAGTAGGTACTAAATAAGTGCTTGTTGAATTCAGTTTTTCTTATTATGTATATATAGTATGATTGTACTTGTAGCCCTTGACACCACTCAAAAATAAGTTTTTAAGTGCATTCTTTAAGTATGTTGGGGAGAAAGAAAAATCAGAATACATGATAAAAGAATCTTGCCAAAGAATTAACAATATTAACTGAAAATACTGAATTCTTTGAATAAACTGTGAAAGACATGGTCCAAAAATACCTATGTGCACTTTAGTATGACATAGTTTTGTAACCACCACTTTCTCCAATTCTGCTCTCAATAGTCAACACAAAATATTCCCCTATTATCAAGGAAGCACAGTAAGAATAAGAAAATTGTGAGCAACACAAATTTTGTTATTGTAAAGGAAAAAGGAAGTGAAGGAAGGGAAATAAATCTTGCCAAGAGAGCCAGGGGAAAAAAAGTACTTTATTGTGACCTTCCCTCTATTATTTTCTCAAGTTCAATTCAGCAATTCAGATTAAGAGAACAATGACTAAAATGTTGGGGAGGGGGTGTGTCTGTAGTTCATCTGATAAATACTTAGGAAAAAGGATCTAAAGGTATATAAAAAAGAGGAAACCCTTCTTTAACTCCATTTTCAATTGTTTTTAAATTAAAATTCATTTTACTTTGGGTGTATTCAATTTCTCATATTTAAATGATTATTTCATTTTTAAAAGAATTAGTCTGCTCGGTTTTAACAAAATATTCTATCCATTTGTGGAGAATCGTCTTTTGATCATCTGCAACAGTAGTTGGATATAAATAAAATAACAATCATAACAATAGAGGAAAACTCAATTTAAACAGCACTTCTTTAGCTCTTCTTCTCTTGATTCTGGATATTTTTTACTGATTATTCCCCCCCATGCCTGAAATTCTCTGTTCTCCTACCCCCACAGCCCCAAGCCTCCTGGCTTCTCTGGTTCCTTCAAGTCTTAGCTAGAATTCTAGTTGTGCTGAAAGCCTTTCATAATGGCCTTTAGTATTAGTGTTCCTTCTTTTGACTGACTAATTTTTCCTGCATTTAAGTGAGGGATACTGATTGTCACTGGAAGAATTAGAATAAAAGTAAGTATTGAGGAGGATATGTACAGATTTTACCATAAACTTACTTGCTTATTGTTTGGAATAACATTTCTCAATAATAAGGCTTTGCTTCTTTGCCAAAAGTATCTTGCTATAATTGTCCAATTGTTCTTGGTGGCCTTTTTTCCCATTTCATTAGAGTTAGAGACTAAAAGATAATTATAATAAAGGCTAAGCTTCTGTTGTTTGTTGTTTTCTGTTTATTTCAATGTTCCCCACTCCAGAAGAGGGGTGATCTTTCTTTCATTTGTAAAATATCCTTGAAGGTCCGAACTGCCATTATTTTCCCATTTTCATTTGAGTTGCCTTGGTATTATTCTTAAATGTTCCTGAATTATACCACAATGTAGGACGCGAGTTGACATTATGGCCTCCATATGTCCGGTGACAACTGACTGGTAGATGAACCTTCCTGTTATATATTAATTTGAATAACATATCCTTTGTTATGTAGTCATTTTTCAGTTGCATATGATCCAATTTGGGTTTTTCTTGACAAAGATAGAGTGGATTTCTCAATTTTTTCCTCCAGTTTATTTAAAGATAAGGAAACTGAGGCAAATTTTGTTTAAGTGACTTGCCTAGGGTCACACAGCACCTAAGTGAAGCAGGATTTGGACTTAGAAATGTGAATCTCCTTCCTCCAGGTCCATATCTATTGCATACATAATGTACAGTACTCTATGCATATGCCACAACATAATACAATATAATATAACATAGCCTTATTTAGTCTTAAAAGCTTATAGCACCTCCATTTATCACATACTGAGGATATGGTTGTAAAACCATTTATTTCTTTTGTTTCAAAAAAAATGTGAGTTATTCTATTGCCTTTTGGTCTTTCTCGATAATCTGTGTATCTTGCAAGGTGATTAATATTATAACATGTTACAAGGAATAGAGAGAAATATCTTATAATTTTATTTCTGAAGGAAATTAATATGAAATGAAATGAAAATAGGTCTTAGAATACACATTTTGTCTCTTTTTTTTAGATTACTTTATTCATTTTTGAGGTCTTCCTTTATATGTCTGTACTAGATGTTATGCATCCTGGAGAAAGCTTATTGGAAAACATAAAGCACTCTATAAGAGCTACCCTGTGATTCTTTTGTTAAATAAAACAGGAAGATTTTTTTTCTTATATCATGAAAATAGGATTATGTGATCATACCATACCACCAACTGAATTTTACCAGTGCTTAAAAGAACCTTTACCCAAGATCTTTCTCTTTTTCTTCGACTAAATGTTATGCAGCTGTCATTCTAATATGAAGTATTCTAATACTCTTTAGGTATAGTCTTTGATAAATCAAGTTGATATGTATGGATAAGTTACTAAGAATTCAGAGATAATGAAAAAAACTTCAAAGCAAGGAATAACATATCTATCTATCTATCTATCTATCTATCTATCTATATATCTATATAATCTGAACTACATAATCTAACTCTTAATTAATTCTGCTATTCAGAACTGGTCCCTTCAGTCTTTACCCACTATTTAGCACTATTTGGCTAATGGAATCACTTTTTAATTCCCACTTAACTCATTGGGTTCTTTTGGGGGGGTTGGGGGGGGTTTGGGATTTTTTTGGTTTTTAAAGCCTTTTACATGTGGCCCTTTTCCCTAAATATCCTTTTGTGTGTGTGTGTGTGTGTTCCAACACCACCAACTCTGTTGCGGGTGGATCACATTCTTTATGATAAGTCCATCACAAAAGTTACTTCCATATTTTTCCACCATTGCCATTGCTGATCGCAACTCCCTCCGTTCGTATTTCTCCACTACCATGTACTATATTTTCTCTCTCCTTTCACTGACTCTGCTGTAGGGTAGCTGAGTGGCTCAGCAAACAGATCCCTGGCTCTGAGGCCAAGAGGCCCTAAGCCCCCAAACCACCCCTTAGGCCCAGCATCCACTCGGCCTTACGGTCCCGGACAGGCCATCCAATCCCATCCCCTTGCAAGAAGTAAAAAAAGAAAATGTGTTATATCTGACCACTCTCCCCCCATGGTCCATCCTCTCCTCCTTCATTCAGATTCCCACCCCTTCCCCCTGTCCCCCCTCTCTCCTTCTTACTCCAGATGTCTATACCCCTTTGAGTATATATGCTTTTTCCTCTCCTAGCCACCTCTGATGAGAGCAGATTCCCTCATTCCCCCTTGCCTTCCCCCTTCCATATCATTGAAATAGCTCATTGTAATAAAGAAAAATCTTATTATATGAAACATCTTGGCCTATTCCCACTCTCCTTTTTCTTTCTCCCATTACATTTCCCTTTTTTTCTATTGATTCCATTTTTATACCATATTTTATCTTCAAATTCAGCTTTCTCCTGTGCTTCATCTTTAAAATTTCCTTCTACCTGCTCTGTTGATGGAGAAGGTTCATATGAGTATTATCAGTGTCATTTTTCTATACAGGAATACATGCAGTTCATCATCATTAAGTCCCTCATATTTTTCCCTTCTCCTCCAATCTCTATGCTTCACCAGAAGATCAAACCTTCTGTTCAGCTCTGGCCATTCCAACAGGAACATTTGAAATTCCCCTGGTTCAGTGAAAGTCCATCTTTTTCCCTGGAAGAGGACATTCAGTTTTGCTGGGTAGTTGATTCTTGGCTGCATTCTAAGCTCTTTTGCCTGCTGGTATATTATATTCCAAGCCCTACGAGCTTTTAATGTAGTTGCTGCTAAGTCCTGTGAGATCCTGTTTTTCACATGAAGCAATAGGATTAAATAGTAGTAGCAAGGATGGCATAATTATAAGAACTGTGCTTGTGTATAAAATAAGTGTGGAAAATCATGGTTAAAGAAGGTAGACCCAACTAAAAGTAGCAGAAAAACAAAAATGTAAAATGAATCAGCATTACTTATATCTTAACTCATAGTATATTTTAATTTCCAAAATGTTTACAAGTTCATTATTTTACTTGATTTATGGTGTTATTTAAATTTTGAAGATGAAAAAGCTGAGAAAGGTTAAAGGATCCTACTCTGCTCCTAGTTTTTGAGTGATTGAACTGAGACATCAGATACCTAAGTCTATTGTCCTTTATAATATACTCTTATACCAAATTTACCAATATCTATGTTTCCCTCTTTTCATATGAAGATTTGAGAATTGATTAAGCTAATACTTGATTTTTATAAATTACTGCTTGTCTCTGATGTTTTTCTGAATTCATTTTAAGAATCAATAATTTGAGTTAGTAAATATACAGATATGGGGATATATAATTAAAATCCCTTTGGATGATGCCTACCTTTCTTATTAAACTTCTTTGCATTTTTTTCCCTTAGAAATTGGGCCAGTAACAATTACCACAGATCCCAAGAAATTTCAGTATGAACTCAGAGAACTCTATGTTCAGGTGAGTTATTTGGCTTTCTCCCCTTTTTGTTCTCTTGCAACAAAACATTGAGAGCTTTGCTTTCCATATTTCTTGCATCATTCCTTTTTTGTTATTTTGTATATTATGAGCTAATTTCATTTTTCTATATTAAAAGTTGCTTGCATTGACTATTGTGTTAAAAATGACAATTATTAATTCAGGTATTAAAAGAAATGAATAAATCTAGCCAAGATCATCTCGCAGAGCCATTTCAATGATATAAAAATAGAGAATTTTGATAAATATTTACAAGTCATCAACAAATATTTTTAAACACTTCATACTATTTTGTGATAGGCACTTTGGTTACCTGGTATACAAATTCAAGCAGAAAGGAAAAACAGCATGTGCTCTCAAGGAATATATGTTATAATTGGAGAAAACAATACTTAAAAGGAAACTGCAAAAACTGAGGGAAGATGGGAAAAAAAGAAGGCATCTGATACAAATAGCATGATAGCAAAAGTCCAAAGAGTTAAGAATATATCTGAGAGAGGAATGAAGATTGAGCTGACCTGAGCCTCCTCCTTAAAATAGTTCTACATTATCTCAGTTGAACTTTACAAATAATACAGTGGGGTGAATGCAAGTCTTATCTTCTCCATTTTACAGTTAAGGAAATTGAGCTGCGAACAAGGTAAATGATTTGCCCATGGTCAGACTACCAGTTAAGTGTCAGAGGCAGGCTTCAAATCTAAGATTTTCTGATTCCGTGCTCATCACAACCAAATGTTGCAAATGTCATTTGGAGATATTATAAAACCACTTTCATCAGCTCCTTTATTTGATCTCAGGAACTATTTTCTTAATATAATATAAATTGGTTAGCTTCAGCTTCCTTAAGTCTTCTTGAAGAGATGGCAGTATTGATATATCTCATTGGATAAGAGATTAGATTATCTTCTAGGACAAAAATCTCACATTTATGTACTACTGATTAAATAAACATTTACAGATGATCAAAAGACTATCTTGTATACTTAGCATACCTTGAATACTTACTTATTCTATTGCACTTCACTAGTGAAAGAGGTTCATGGTAAATGAAGACCTTTGAATATATTTGTTGTTTTATGAATTACCCCAGCCAAAGAGCATGTTATCAAGGGACTTTCCTACCAGTTATACTTCCAAACATAGAGAAAATTGTTCCTGTTTAACCGGCAGACACTGTCTGTTATTTATTTTATCCTAGAATAGCATTTGAAAATCCTAGTTCATTTGAATACCATGTTAAGATGCCATCATTGATCGAATTGTGGAAGTGATGCTTTTTTGAGAAGGAACAAAAATTCTTTTGAAATTGATTTTCTATAATTAATCACATTTAAATGGTAAATCAAGCAACTTGTTAGGCATCATGTAACTATTTGCTCTGTATGAGGTAGCAAGTTAAGTGCTGGGGATACAAAGAATGGGGAGGATCCCAGTTCTTCTGGCCTGAGACAACAATGTAAATAAGTAGGGATATAGAAGATATATGCTTCTTGTATGTATGGCTATGGGTAACTGCAGTTACACCAAGAGATTTAGAGTGGGTGACATTAATTTGAAAAGGGAAGACCTTAGCCTCTGGAAGGACCAAGAAAGGCCCCTTACAGAAGACAGGCTTTGATCTGAGCCTTGAAAGAACCCAGGAAACAAAGAGGCAGATGTGAGGAGCCAGGGCATTTCAGGAATAGGAAAGTTAGGGCAAAGTCAAGAAGATAGCAGATAAAATATCATTTTCAAAAATCTGAAAGTAGAGTAGTGTAACTGGTTCCAAAATGTGTAGAAGGAAATTAAATGAAAGAAAACTGGAAAGATAGGAAGAAAAACTTTAAATGCCAAAGAGATATTTATATTTGGTCTTGATGGTGATAGAGAACCTCTAGCACTCACTGAGCAGGGGATTGGCATGATCAGATCTACACTTTTGAAAGATTACCTTGATAACAAATAGAGTATGTATTGGAATGGGACAAGGAGTGGGGAGGGAGGAGATGGAGAGATCCTTAAGGTAGGGAGACCAGTTAGAAGATGGTTACAGTTGTAGGTGAAGAAAGAAAACAGATGAATGAATGGAAAGAAAGTAGAAATGACAAAATTCAGCAAGAGATTGGCCATGTGGGGTGAGTAAAACTGAGGAAATCAGGATGATACCAATGTTTCAGGACTGGGTGAGCGGGAGGATGTTGATGCTCTTAGAAGTAATGGGAAAGTGTAGGGGAAAGATAATGAGTTTTGTATTAGGCATGTTGAGTTTAAAATGCCTAAAGGGCCCTAAGAGTCAGCTGGAGATAGGGAACTATAGCTCCACTAAGAGATTAGAAAATCATAGAGGAGATAATTGAATCTATAGAAGTTTAGGAAATAGGATTACATTGTTCTTCATCTTTAGTTCTCAAAGAGGACCAATGACATCAAGAGGGTCTTGATTGAATTGAATTGAAGTGAGGCAGGGCTATACCCCCATTCTCTCCTAAATAATCATCCAAGTCCAGTGGCAAGACATGTTGAATGATTGGAGATGGCCCCAAAATGAAGTAGGAGACCTTAGTCTTTTTAGATAAGGTCTCAGTTTATTTGAAGCAGTACCCATTCAGTGATTTAAGGTTAGACAAGGAAGAGATAGAAGAAGATTGCATAGATCAGAAAGAGAAAGAGATCTGGACACAACCCTAGAGGACTCCTGTTGCTAGAGAACTTGCCATGGCTGGAAAATAGCACAGGAGACTGAGACATTGTTGAACAAGTAGGAGGAGAATCAAGAGGGTGCAAATGATGTCATAAAACAGAGGAGGGAATATTTATTAGAAGATAGTATTAGTAGCCATTTAAGAGCCTGAACAGTGTAAAAAATAGAAAGTTCCAAAGTAGTTATATATTTGATTATCAACAAAAAATGCATTTGAATCAGTGGAGCAAAATAGACTTAAAGGTCCCCCAAAATATATCTCACACAAACCTGTATATAATCATACATGTTTAATATTTAGGTATTTAGATAGTTTTCAGGATATAATAAAGTATTGTGTATGAAAGTATATGTATCTCTTGGGGAGAAAAAAGGAGGAATTCTATGAAGCATTTAGGATATGTCATAAACTGATATGGAGTCATCTAACATGAAGGACTTGAATCTATTTGGATCTAAAAAAGGAGAATCGCTGAGAAATTCATGATGTCTTTAAAATAATTTCATTTTACAATAGGTATAGTAAGTGATGAGGAGACCTTCTATTCCTAATAATAAGGAAATGATAGAAGACAACAAGCTGTCTTTTACTCTCTTTGGGATTTCACATGGGCACAAATGATACTGTCTCAGAAGAGACCTAGAAAGCATGACTAAAATTAGGAAACCTTGCCTAAAAAATAAATGAAAGAGATTTGTGTCATTGCTATCAGTTGAAGACAACGGTTTAAGAAGAGAGAAGCAAATTTGTGAAGGTTGAGGAATTGATGTTTGAGAAGGAAATTTGAATTTCTGGACCAGAGCCTAAGATAAAAGAATGTCAGGCTCTTGGCCAAGGAAAGGATGTGTCTAATAAGATTTGCTAAGCAGTATTTGCATGGAGTTTTGAAACTAGAATTAAAAGAGTTTTGAAGTAAAAAAGGAAGAAGAGGTATAAAAACTGCTTATTTATATTCCACTTTGAAATTATATAGAATAGCTAAAATGGCATCATTTATTTATATAAAAAGCATTTATTAAGCACCTACTATTAACATTGTGACAGATATTAGAATTCAGTGATAAAGAAAATGATACTTTCCCTTCAAAGAGCTTTCATTTCTTGTGGTCAAACAACTTGAAGATAGATAAATACAAAATGTATTTTCTATTTCTATTGGATCTTTGATTTCACTGATATGTGAAATTCCAAGGTAATTTCCCTTACTATGAAAATTTCCTGAGGAATGAGAGGTTAAATGATTTACCTCAAGGTCATATAGCCAGTGTGTGCCAGAAGAAGAATTTAAATCCAAATCTTCTTGACAAAGGGTCAGTATCACGTATACCACTGACGAAGTATAATTTGCAGTGCCCTTTTTTATAAAACAGGGTACTTAGTTGGCACAGGGCGTAGATTGCCAGACCTGAAGACAAGAACACCTAAGTTCAAATTCTACCTATGGTACTTAATAACTATGTGATTCGGGGAAAGTCACTTTACCATTTTTGCCTCACTTTCCTCATCTGTAATATGAATTGAAGATGGAAATGACAAACAACTGCAGTAAATTTGCTAAGAAAATCCCAAAGGGACTCATGAAGAGTAAGTCATGCTTGAATAACAACAATGTACAAATATTCATGAAGCAAAGAAGAATACTTTGTTAGACAGTGAGAATCTAGAACTCTGTGTCATTTGGATCATGCTTTTTAAATGAGTAGCAAAATATTTTTCTTTTTTAATATTAGGTGGAAAAATTTTAAAAATTATTTTCTGTGCACATAGCTAACAAAAGTAAGAATGGCATTTTATCTTAATATTTTCCCTATTTCTTTCACTAATTTCTAAAGTCATGACAAGGATATTCATGTGTGCAATGAACACTTGGTACTCTTCTACTATGTGCTAGACACTATTGGATCCTGGCTTACAGATTTTATTTACTTATTTAGTAATCCTTTTATATCTTGTAGAAATTCCTCAGAGAAATCATTGATATGAGGAAAATTCTATTTTTATTGTAATAACCAGGTAGCAACTTCAAGATTAAAAAGTTAATTGTCTTTGAGGCCTTTTTCATTTGTTCCTTAAGCATTTATAACATCCCTCCCTCATAATACAGTTCAGTGCAATTCAACACATAATTCTGAAGCCCTAGATACTTAATCCTAAATAATATTTGAAATTTGCTTGAAAAAAAACTGTGTTACAAATCAAATGATTTTTCTCTGATGATTATCATAAAGGTTGGCTAGAATTATGGTAGGATATGTAATTTTAAAATTATTTCTGTATTATATTATTTGACAATTTGTAGGGGGAAATAAACATTTTGATTTTGTTGGGGAGAAAAATCCACTAAACTTAAAAAGAGATCTGTAGCTTTTGTTTCATTCTCCTCTGTCCCCCACTTAAATGGAATATAGAAAAAAATAACTTTAAAAACAACTCAATTTCTCTTGAGAATAAGAAGAGAAAATAAATTATTTCAAATGACATGCAAATAAGCTGGAACTCTGGGAATGAAAACCTTATAAATATGCAGTGAAAAGCCTTTACTAAAGTCAAATTCTTTGAAAGATAAAGTATGTATGTGTTTTTACATCAGTTTAAGTAATATTCTTTTAATCTTCTATCCTTTGCAATTAATAACAATCAAATATTTTTTAAGTTCATAAAGAAAAAATTCTAGGAAACTATCTTAATAGCTATGAGATCCACAATTTTATGTTTCAATGTATGGTAGGTCCTCAAAACTAAAAAAAAATCTTATAAATATTTTTCCTTTGGGAAGTTCCTTAAGGACACCAACTTGGAAAAAAGAAACCAACCACCAAGAACTAAATCCAAAAAGTGCGCAAAATCATCACATAGCAACAGGATAGATTTATGGTGAAGATGGGGATGCTGTCCAATTATTCTCATTCCTTAATGAGAACAGAAGAATAAATAGGCTTAAGCTCTGGCAGACTAAAGATGGGGGTGGTGGAATGAATGTTAAACTGTAATTATCAGAACAGTTGAATGACAGAATAAGCAGGAGGTTAAGAAAATGCTATAAACATACATGCATAAGATTGTATAGAGCACCTTCCTTTTTGCTGTGAAAATGGGACAGCCTGATGAAGCTGAAGTTTTAATTTATTTTGCTACCAACTTATTTTGCTACAAACACAAATGTCATGGTAAACCCTTTAATCTTTATTTATAAACTCTGCTATGCAAAGAGAATCCCTTCCTTTAGCTTAATTTTAGGACAATATCTCCAAACTGATTTGTTACCTTACATCTAATAGCTAAGAAGAGGTAGGAAAGGAAGACTTTTTTTTACCCATATAAGAGAAAAGAAAGGAAATAAAAGTCAGAATGTTGATGTATTCCCCCTCTCCCCCCCCCCCCACATTAGGTTGTAAGCTCCTTGAGGGCTGGGATGGTTTTTTTTTTTATATTTCTTTTGTAGCCCCAGTTATTTGCACAATTTCTGCTACATAGGAGTGAATAGGTAGGCACTTAATAAATGTTAATTGATAGTTGAATAGTAGTGTCCTTTATCACCTTTGGAGGTGACAGAGTGCCAGGCCTGGAATTAGGAAGTCCTGAGTTCAAATTTGACCCCAAACACTTAGCATTTGTGTGATCCTGGGCAAATTGCTTCACTATTTCCCTCAGTTTCACCAACTATAAAATAAACTGGAGAAGGAAATGCCAAACCACTCCACTACCTCAAATGGAGTCATCAGAGTCAGACACAATTGAAAAATAATGAAACTGAAAACTGTACTTGTTAATTAACCTGCTTTCTACTGGAAATGGTGGTCATATATACTTTGTAATCGGGAAGGGAGAGTAACAGCAAATATACCTTGGCAACAACTGGAAAGCATTTATATAACCAAAATAAACAACTTAAAATTGGATTTAATATTCATTTATTTAGAGTTGGTTTCTTATAATACAGATTTTGAGCTGGGAGAAATCTCAGATCCAGGTCACCTGGCTCAATTACTTCCTTGTACAGATGAGAAAAATTGAGACCTGGGAGGGGGAAGGGCCTAGCACAGCTAACATGGGACAAAATCAGAATTTAAATGCACATCTATGATTCCCAATCCAGACTGATTTCCATTGTGCTCAAGTTTCATCCAGAGTTAGCAGTTGAATCTGGAATTTTAAAGCAAATTTAATAACTTCTGCAAGTTCTCTCCCCTGAACCTGTGTCTTTTGCCACTATCAGCCCAGAAGGATGAGAATCATACTAAAAGCATGAAAAACTGTGGCAGAATAGTGTAATTAGTTAGTCATCTGCACCTTCAACTCTTTCCAAAGTGGTTAACAACTGGTCGGTCGCTAGGACTACAGACTGTGAATGTTGCTGTCGGACAATGGACTAATATTTTCCTTACCACTAGAGTGATAGCTACAAAAATGGCCTTTTCTTCATATCTTGGTGGAGCCTCCCCAGGGAGCTGCGCTTGGCCCTGTTCTATTTAACATTTGTCACCATAACATTCTTATCAAATTACTATACTTACATACTTTTCCTTTGAGGTTTTTACTCTAAAATAGGAGAATAAGCAGTCTTGGGAGGATTTGGGTACTGCTCTGCCATCACCCACAGCATGTTCCATTAATCTTTTTGATGCCTTCCTCCCTCAGCCTTTCTTTCACATTTACTAACCCTCAAATTGAACATCAATTAATGACTGAGTAAATTTAACCTCAATCTAATATTTTCCATTTCATCACCCATGACTTGCTTCATAGAATGAAAAATTTAAGTGAAACTTGAAGTATATTTATGAAGGAGCCAGGGAGAAGATTATTATCAACTGAATGAAAGATAATTATTTGCATTTGTAATCTTTCCATTTAAGTTTCAGACTGGGTTCTTAAAATCCTTTTCTCCAACAAAGATTCAGTCTGTATATATTTAGATCTCTGACCACTTTTTTCATAAGGTTGGAGGAAGAACTACAACCTTCTACTCTCAGGATGGGAAGTAAGGAAGGGACAGAGATAAGAAAGGAGTGCACTAAAAGTTAACTGTTTGGGATTCCAGAAGAAAGTATTGATTTTTTTAATTCCCTCTTTTTGCCCAGAGGCAAACAGCTGATTCTCTTCCATTCTAGTTGCACCTTTTGCCTTGGAAAAGGCACCAATGTGCTTGCTCTTCTAAGGCAGAGAAGGGAGAGGAATTTCTTTACTTTTTTTTTTTTTTAATGTGACTTAAATTTGAAGAGGATATGGTGTTGGAATATGTGACTAAATCTGATATCAAAGTTACATTGTGAAAGCAACTATAGCAGTATTCTGAGCAGCCTCAAGTTGCATTCTCTAAGTGATCTTTAGTCAAATGAGAGGGAATATTAAGTAATATAAGTACCGCCTTTGATGTAGTTGAGTTTTAATTGATTAAAGTTTGTACCATTTTCCTTAGAGATGATTGAATATTATACAGGTCTCTTGGAATAGAATTTAGACTAAGTTCCTAATCCTATTAGAACCACCCATCAGGGGATTCCTGTTCAATCTAAATTTGCTAAGCTTTTCTTGCACAAACCCCATGCAATGTAAATTTTCAACTAAAAAAACAGCATAAATCTATCATTAAGAAAATAATTTTAATTATACCCTGAAAATTAGTTTCAACCTGCTCCAGAGGACATTCCACCTAGTTTTATAACTCAAAAGTCTCAGAGTTGATTCCATCACCATTCTTATATTCCATTAGGTAGAGAATATAAATTGAAATGTTTTTGGTGAGAGTCATTTTTCTGATGACCAGGAACTTTTAATCATTCATAGCAATGAAAGCTGACACTGCAAAGTGAAATGCCCTAGGTAATTTTAAAATCAGTTTATTATATTTATTATTATTTATTTACTCTTCTTGCACATCAGACCTTGAAAAGAGCACTTTAAGAAATCATTAACTTGACTCGTTTGTCACCTACCTAACTGTGCTTGAGCTCGAACTTGTGGTGCTAATACATAGAAATGGCCATGATGCATGTTTATAAAAACAAGGAGAAGAAAAAGATCTTGGATAATACACATATTAAAAAATAATGAAGTTGACTGGTTTTCATCTTATTTTTATCTTGGAAGGCTTCCATTACTTTATCCCTGGTTATACTTTCCTATTTTTCTTAATCAGTGTAAAAGTTCACCTGCTGCATATTTCAGAAATATGCAGATTTTCTCAGCCTCAGACTTTACTTACAGCTGAACCAAGATGTTATTTATTTGTGAAATATCACAGTAGTGTACATAAATCTTCCCAGACAATAAATCACTTGTGTTACTCTTTGATTCCCTAGTCAAGACATACATGATCTTATCTATATAATTGCTTGCAATGTTTAATAAAAATTATATGAAATTATTTTCATTCTGTGTAGTTTGGAATCCAAATTACTGAGTTAGTCATAGGGACAAAAGTTCAACTGAAGTCCAATATCTGTTCAAGAAACTAATTGAGGTAGTCATAGAGTTCTTTTTTGTATTTAGCTGATAGGAAGGTGCACTTGCCTTCCAAAATAATTTTTTGAGTATTAGTTGACTTTCATTCCAGGAGTTAGTCTTTATCTCCTCTCTCCTCTCTCCTCTGTCCCCAGTCCTATATTGGAAGACCTGGAAAAAAAAATACCCAAAGTCACTAAATCCAGTATTCTTCTTCCAGGTATAGTGATTCTCCTTTTTTTTTCAGTTAAGGAATAGTGATAGTGGAAAGAGTGGGTGGCTAGGTGGTACAGTGGATATAGCACCGGCCCTGGAATCAGGAGGACCTGAGATCAAATCTGGTCTCAGACACTTAATAATTACCTAGCTGTGTGGCCTTGGGCAAGCCACTTAACCCTGTTTTCCTTGCAAAAACCTAAAAAAAAAAAAGAGTCTATGGCTTGAATTTTACCCTTTCCTTTAATTTAACATCTGACCTAGAATATATCACTTAAAATCCCAAATACTTTTATATCATTAAAAGGGGAAAATAATTTTCTACTATATATCCTATAGGATTGCTTGGAGGACCAAATTGAGATCTTATATAGAAAATTGTTTGCGAATGTGAAGAGTCATATAAATGTAAATTGTTTATTAATCCAGTCCATTATCTGATTAACTAAAAACTAAAAAACTTTAAAAGGTGAGAGTGAAGTCAGGAGGAAGGTAAATAAATAAATTATGTTTATGTATATATGTGTGTGTATAAATAACTTATATATATACACACACAGGGGAGAATAATGGACAAAGAGAAGCAAGGTGGGTGAATAATAGTAATTATGTAGTGGAATTTCTTTTCTATAGTCTTTTTTTGACTTGTTTTTATTAAGTGCAGGAGATCAAGGACTAATTATCAATTAAAACAAAAATCAATTAAAGATTCCTGAGCAAATACTAGCATCTTATCCCTATCTCTGTGACTCTAGGCAAGTCATAACATCTGTTTAAACTGGAGAAGGAAATGACAAATCACTCTTGTATCTTTGACAAGAAAACCCCATGGATAGTTGGTTCATGGGATCATAAAGAATCAGACATGACTGATGACTGATCAACAGTATTCCTAGAATAAAGCTCTTGGTTGAGTATAAAACAGGCATGGCAATGAAGCAATTTGCCCCAATAGCTAGATAGGAAGGTATGTATATGTGTGTGTGTGTGTGTGTGTATATATATATGTATATATATATATACACACACAAACATACACATATATACACATGCATACATGTATATGCATATATATATGCATATATATGTATGATGCATGTATACAAAAAATAAGGACTGAAGCTATTACTTTGAGCAATTGTAGAGGGAAAGGTGAATTTTGTTCTGACCTGCATAGGGTGGTCAGTGTTTGAAATTATACTGATGTGTGGTAGTGGTAGTGGTAGTGGTGATGTAGAATATTATGAATGTAGCAGAAACAAAATCTGTAATCTTTTAATAATGTTAAAATCTTGTTAATTGTGGAGTGCTGTTTGCTCCTGAGATGTAAACTGACCCCTGTTGATTGTATCCCGTCTCCCCTTGTTCCTGTTGTTTGTATCTTATTCCCCATTTTTCCCTTCACTTAACCTTGACTGTAGACGCTGGCACAATAGGAAATGATATGTTGAACTTGGGGGTTGAACGCCTTGGGACAGGAAGGACCAGCTTGCCATTGGAAGATACCTGACCCAAGGTGTAAGACCACTCCCCAGGCACCACCCCTTGCCCAGCCTGCCACAGAAGAGTATTTAATAGAAAATGCCTCAGCTCTTTTCCTTTTTTCCCCCCTTCTTCTTTGACTCTGGCAGGATGGGCTTTTCTCATGCTCTTTCTTAGTCCATGTAGAACACCATAGGCCTCCCCGAAGCCATGTGGCCAAAGTAACCCAAGCCTCATGACTGCCTGCCTCCTCTCTCTCTCTCTCTCTCTCTCTCTCTCTCTCTCTCTCTCTCTCTCTCTCTCTCACACACACACACACACTCACTTCACCTAGCCTATTCTTAAAGTGGTTACTGCTTTTCTAGGAGTTTTAACCTGTGTATTTGTAATACTTTACTATAATAAAATCCTAAGCAGTTTAACATTCCAGAGAGCTCAAATTCCTTCATCTTTTCAGTGGCCCTTGATTTCTCAGTTACCCCAAATTCTGTCTTTAATTGGCAACCCCCCAAAATCCTAGTAGTTGTGGTGTGGTGGTAGTAGTAGTAGTGGTAGTAATGGTGGTGGTGGTGGTAGTTATAATTATTGGCATTCTTAGTACTTTAGGGAACTTGGAAAATATTGTATACTTTATAACGCTTATGTATGCAAGTAAAAAATGCAAGTTAGCGAGGAGAAGGTAAATTAGTTAGAGAACACCTTTGTTATATAGGTTATCCAGGAGAACAAAATATTATTCATGAAATATCCTGTTATGCCAATTAGCTTATTTAAGCCTAGAGTCAATATAATGGTCCCTAAAGTCCCCATAGTTTATTTCTCTTCAGCTTTAGGAAATTTATTTTAAATAAAACATTTTGAGTTCAATCATTATCATTCTAAGCCCCCAGTAAGGGAAATTCCTAATATTTAGGCATAGGTTTGACTTTCTGCCTAACTTGATATTTATATCTATTTCCAGTTAACCCTTTGGTCACCTTATGGTTGAGGGAAAATTCAGTTTCTTGGAAACATTTGGATGATGGAGCAGCAGATTATATTATAAGGCTTGTGGATAGGTACTTGGAGGAATAGTGGGGGAAGAACTGACCACTTTTTGGGACTTTCAGTTAGTATTTTCTCCTCTAGGATGCTAATACAGTTTATGACCCTTCCTTTTCTGCTGTAGCTCAGTCTTACCTTTCGCTACCCAGAATGTTTTGGAATGTTTTATTTGCTAGAATCCTAGACCTTCAGAATTTCTGTCTAGTTCTGAGATAATGCCTTCCTTTTATACAGACTCTTTAGAGTATAATAAAATATCTCACACACAATGACTTTGCTTGATTCAAAGAGGTGTATAGTCCCTCTTCACATTTAGGTGTGCCCTCAGGTGGATAGGGAAGGATCAGATAGAAACACTAAGACAGTGATTTAAGGAGCAGGTAGGTACACAGGATGAGCTTTTTTTTTTTTTAGTTATTTTTTCTTGTCATCGAGATGCTAAGGTCTGTTGTTTCTATACTTCTGAAGGATAGTTTCAAGTGCTGTCAGTATCCTCCAAATCTGGGACCTTGGTGCAAAGCTCCAGTCCCTCCCTCCTAATTATGACTGTGTGATTTTAATTTATCCCTGTCCTCCTTTTCCCTCAGTGCAGATAATTAAGTTGACTCTATGTTTGTTATACATTTTCTTACTTTTCTCAGTAAGACACTTATACAAGTTTTTAATATTTTGGAAGAAAAACTATATGTACTTAAGTTAAAATTGGAATACAGAGTCAGGAGTTGCTAGAGCAAAGCCCTCAGGAACAATTTTTCCTGTGGAAAAATTTAATCAGTTTGTACAGGAGATACATTGGTAAGTTTTAAGGTCTCTTACCCCCCCCACAACTGCTACTTCTAAAGTTCTATTTCTAGTATAAAAAGTTGTTCCAATGTCTACTTACTTACTTCTTTCATGTATGATAAATAATGTTTTTGAATACATGATTTTCTAAGAGAAGAATACTTATGTATTCCCACCAAGTTAGGCAGCATAGAATAAAAGTTATATCATAAGATGAAGAATTGCTATTGAGATGCTCAATAATTACCAGGAAAAATATTCAAGAAGTCCAAGATCATCAATATATCCCATGGCTATAAGTAGTTTCACATAGATCCATAAGGCAGGGGTAATGAGCATGATGAACTAGGATTCCCAAGTCAATTATGATTTTAGGAGTATCATTGAGATATAGTGATAGTGAGCATGTGACTATGGTATGACATAACTTCCTGGATAGAAATAGAATAGATTTTAAAAAGGTAATGAGAAAGCATTATTTATTGGGAATATATATTCTTGCGAGGAAATATGGGAGCCCAGGGAATAAAGATTGTGAAAATCATTTGGGTAAAATAGCAATGGTGGGATAATCAGAATGTATGTGTTTTTTCCAGAAACATTATAGACCACCTAAACAGAAGGCATTTGATGAAGAATTTGAGAAAAAGATAACAAATGAAGTATGCTCTTGTTATGGGAACTTCAAGTCTACAAACATCTGTTGGAGTTTTCTTTGCCAGAAACAGAATAGTTGCGAAATTTATAACTTGTCTTAATGATAATTTCAGTATTCAAATGGTAAAGGATGTGGTGAGGGAACATGTTATTCTACACCTGTTTCTCACCAGAAAGGAAGAACTAATTGTTGAAGTAAAATGACAGGAATTTTAGGGTTCAGTGATCACTTTATCATAGAGTTTGATAGAACAGAGAAAAGACAGATGTAGTCTTAAGTGTATCTTAGTTTTGGGCACAGCAAATTTTAAAGAATTCAGAGAAAATAAAGACAAATGTCAATGACCTAATTTTATGTAGGGGAAGTTTTCTCAGAGAAGATGGAAAACTCAAGAATATTAGCCAACTGAGATAAATTTAAAAAATAAACCATGGACAGATAGAAGATGGAAGCAAAGGTTGCCTCAAATAATTGGCAAATCAGAATGCTTTAGTTATAGTATAACTTGATTTCAGGGTATAGGGTATGTTTGAGGAAGATTAGAACCTCTGGTATGAGGGCTGCTGATCCTTTTCAGGGCTGCTTTCCATCTTTGATGTCTACCTCAGCTACCTAACTCTCACCTGTGACTCCAAGAAGTTATAGCATCCACCATGGCACATCCCAGTAAACTGTTTTGACTGGCAAGCTAAACCAGGTTGAAGGTAACCAAGAGAGTCTCAAACTCATCTGTGAGTTGTAGGGAATGTCTACCCTAAGCATGTAAATTCTTCCACTGATGTAATGGACAGATGAGAATACTTGTCTTGGTGGCCATGAATGCAGCTGAAGCAGGTGCTGTGTAGCACTGAGAGCTTGATTAGACATGAAAGACATCAAGGTCATCCACTGCATCTAAAGCCATCACCAGTTGTTTTGTGCTGGATCATGATGACTTTGGAGGAGAGAATGAGGTGGATGACTTTAAATCCAATTTATACACAAATCAAAAGACAGCACCCATACCACTTTACCTTCCTCAAAGTCCTGTGGTGACAGGCAAGTGACAAGCTAGTAGGTGCAGAATAGGGAGCTGTTGGGCAGCTGTTGTCACAATCCTGCACATGAGTGACCCAGGCTATAGGATCATTTCCCCATTGAAAGCAGCAGTGAAATTTGGCAGCCCCCAGGTAACTGAGCAGCCCTTTTAAGGATCGAATTGCTCACCTCCTGAGGTGAGGAAAGGCTTGAAAAGGTGCCCTAAAAATTGTCTGCTTCCCTCACCATGTGGACAAGACACACACACAAAATCTATAAAAACTTCTTCAAAGAAGATTCCATTCGCCATCAGTGCATGGGACATACACATTCTCATAGACAACATAAGATTCAATAGACCTGAAAAGCAAACACTTCTTGTTGCAAGAGAACTCAGCAGGTTATCATATCCAAATAGTAGCCCCAAGTGATATAAGACTGGCAAATGAAAGCAAACTTAGTGAAGTAGGAGTTAGATACATATTTTCCTGGAGTGACCTCATGGAAGGTTTTGCAATCAAAACTAATCTAGTCAAAATTCTTGAATGTCAACCAAAAGGAGTGAACAACAGGCTCATGACAATGAGTTTGCCACTTCCAGAAAACCACTATGCCAACATCATCAGTGCCTATGTTCCCATCATGGAGAACCCTTATGAAGTCAAAGAAAAATTTTAATGAAGCCCTGGAGACTCTTGTCATCAGTGTACCAAAAGAGGATAAGCTTATAATTCTGGGTGACTTTAATGCTTGAATTGCTAGAATAGGCTCATCAGATTGCCAAATATGGCAAATCCAAAGACAAATGGAATTGGAAATAGCAAAAGCAATGGTCACCAACTATTGAATACTTGCACATCTCATGATCTTCTCATCACAAACACTGTCTTCCATTTACCTAAATGCAATAAAATTTCCTGGATGTACCCTCATAGCAAACATTGGCAACTAAAAGACTATGTGATTGTAAGGAGAAGAGACAGACAGGATATGAGAGTGACAAAGGAAATGTGTGGTGCAGAGTGCTGGACTGATTTCAGGCACATCCATTCCAAGCTAAATATTCACACTCAACCAAAAGCAGCAGCCCCAGGGCAAAATGATCATTAGAAGTAATGTCAAAAGATTAGAATACCTCTCTGATCAGGAACAGTTTGTTGCTAACTTGGAGGGAAAACTTAGCCAACACACAATTGGCAACAGTGGAGCAGAAAAAAAGTGGGCAGCTTTCAGAGATCTGGCATACAGCACTACATTTGTTCATCTGGGTCAGATGTTTGATGAAAATGATGGCGAAATACAGAAGTTGCTAAATGAATAATGAGAACTCCACAAGGTTTTCCAGCAAGTTTATCCATTTCAAAGGCAGCATTTAATTCCATCAAAAGTAAAGTACAATCAAAGTTTAGAGAGAAGCAGGACTCAGATTGGTAAGAAGGCAGATGAAATTCAATTTTATGTAAGACAGTAACAAACCAAAATGCTTTTATAATGCCTGAAGACTATTTATGGACCAAAGACATTTGGTGCATCTCATCTACTCAGTGCTGATCAATCCACATTGATTAATGATAGGTACATGATCCTAGACAGATGCTCTGAACACATCCATAGTATTCTTTTGTTTTAAGTTTTTTTTTTGTTTTGTTTTGCAAGGCAATGGGGCTAAGTGGCTTGCCCAAGGCCACACAGCTAGGTAATTACTAAGTGTCTGAGATCGGATTTGAACTCAGGCACTCTGACTCCGGGGCTGGTGCTCTATTCACTGTGCTACCTAGCTGCCCCCATATTATTCTTAACAGGCCATCATCAATGCAGCCATTGATTGTTTACCTCAAGTTGAAGTCAATCAGTCCCTAGCTGAAGTTCCAACTGAAGAAGACATTTTGAATGCTATTAAACTCCTTTCAAGTGACAAAGTGCCTGGTGCTGATTCTATTCCAGCTGAGATCTACAAGGTGGTGGTAGTGGTGGATTTATTGGTCATCCAAAAAAATCACTGAAATTCTCCAGGATATATGGCATGAAGAGGTTGTACCCCCAAGAATTCAAGAATACCTCCATCATTCATCTCTGTAAAGGTAAAGGTAATAAAGTGTCCTGTGATGATTACAAGGGTGTTTGCTAGTAAGATTCTTACCAGAGTCATTCTCTATAGACTGATCTTTCACCTAGAAGATGGTTGCCTCCCTGAGAACCAGTGTAGCTTCAGAAAGGGTTGAGGAATGTGGTGTTTGCTGCCCAACAACTCCAGGGAAAATGCCAGGAACAGAACGGAGGTCTGTATACAATATTTGTAGATCTGACCAAGGCCTTTGATACCATCAGTCATGAGGGTTTATGGGAAATTGTCAAAATTTGGTTGACCAGAGAAGTTCATCAGTATTGTATGTCAGTTCCATGATAGCATGTTTGCCCATGTTCTGGATAGTGGATGATGCTCTTGAGATTTCCCAGCCACCAATAGAGTGAAATAAGGATGTGTCCTTGTTCCCATGCTTTTCAGCATGATGTTTTCAGTTATATTATCGAACACCTTCACTGGGAGTGAACATGGCTTCTTGGTCAGCTACCACACTGATGGCAAATTATTCAACTTGAAAAGGCGGCAAACCAAGACCAAAGGAGGGATGTCAGTGTATGATCTTCTGTTTCCAGATGATTGTATCCTTAATGCAGCCTCTGATGCTGAGATTCAACAAAGTATGGATTGATTCTCTGCTGCTTGTACTAATTTTGATGAATTAACACCAAGGAAATACAGTTGCTTCATCAGCCAGTACCACACCATCCATAGGGTGGAACTATTGATAACAACAAATGGAGAAGTTTTGAGTATGGACAAGTTCACTTACTTTGGCAGTGTCCTTTCCAGGGTGAAACACATTGACCATGAGGTTGTCACACATATTACCAGAGCTATTTTAGTATTTGGGAGGTTCCAAAAGAAAGTATGGGAGAAGGGATGGCTAGGTGGTGTAGTGGATAAAGCACCGGCCCTGGAGTCAGGAGTACCTGCGTTCGAATCTGGTCTCAGGCACTTCATAATTACCTAGCTGTGTGGTCTTGGGCAAGCCACTTACCCCCATTTGCCTTGCAAAAACCTAAAAAAATTTAAAAAAAGTAAAAAAGTAAAGTATGGGAGAGAAAAGGTATTAGACTGACTATCAAACTGAAGGTCTACAGAGCAGTTGTGCTGACCTCATTGCTACATGCCTGTGAAACCTGGATAGTTTACCAGCGCCATATCAGGAAACTGAATCACTTCCATTCAAATTGTCTTAGGAAGATTCTGAAGATTACCTTGGAAGGAGAAGATCCCAGAAACTGAGGCCCTTTCTCAAACTAAACTGCCTTGCATTTCCAACATTACTAGAGAGAGTGCAACTACAATGGATTGGATATGTTATTAGAATACTAGTAGTATGCTTGCCCAAAAGACTATTTTATGGAGAACTTAGACAGGGCAAATGCTCATAAGGGGTAAGAAGAAGCGATATTGGGTCGCCCTTAAGGTTTCTCTTAAGAACTTTAGAATTGATTTACAGCATGGGAGACACTTGCTCAAGACTGTCCAGTATGGCATGTCCTCATCAGTGAGGGGTGCTGCACTCTATGAGGAAGGCAGAATTGAAACAGCTCAAAGGAAATGTGACATATGTAAATTTAGATTAAGCACCCCAGGTGTTCACTCTTTGTATTGGACTATTTAGACCCGACCTGTGGTAGAACTTTCTGAGCTCCTGTTGGTCTGATCAGCCACCGTCAGACATGCTATAATTTGTCTCAAACATAGTGATGTCATTTTGGTCTTTTTCAATCACAAAGTACAAGAACCAACCATCTTGATTTCAGCATCATAGATACCCCTTTGATCAAATCAGAAGTTCAAATTCCATACAGTAAATGTAGAAAGAAAAGACTTCAAATAATCATCATTGATATTGTGTTTTCATTAAATGTTTTAAGAAATCATGCACATAGATTCATACATATCTTGCCTTGCATGTCTTTTAAAAAACCCAACACATATTATATAAAGACTAGGAGAATTTACTATTGAAATTTACTATATGAAATTTTGTTTTTTATTTTCAAATAGTTTGAAATTTAAAGAGTAGATAGAAGACACAGTTTATTGAAGCACAAGTTAGCAAAGGTACATGTATGCTAGATGTTTTAGAGCAAGTTAGAGTTTGAACTCTTTTGCCAAAGTTGTTAAACCTTCCCTAGAGAAGTAGAAGAATCACAGAATTTGAAAATTGGAAAGGACCTCAGCAGCTACTTCATCCTAAAGCAGACTCAAAAAGTTATCTTCCAATTCCTTGAAGATTTTCTCAGGGGAAGAGAACCACCTTTCAAGGCAACTTATTGCACTCTTGAACAACTTTAATTGATAGACATCAAGCCTAAATTGACCTCTTTAAACCTTTCACAGACTGCACCTACTTTTATCTTCTGAGGCCAAACAAAAGAATTCTAATTCCACTTTCCATTTGATGATCTTTTAGATACTTGAAGATGGCTGTAATATCTCTTGATATGATTTGGCTAAACATGTAAAGAAAGAAATCAGGAACTATTTTCTATCTGAGAGACACACACACACACATATCTGTGTGTATGTAAATATGTTTTTATAAACACATTTATGTTTGGGGCAGCTAGGTGGCACAGTGGATAGAGCACCAGCCCTGGATTCAGGAATACCTGAGTTTGAATATGACTTCAGACACTTAATAATTACCTAGCTGTATGGCCTTGGGCAAGCCACTTAACCCCATTTGCCTTGTAAAAACCTAAAAAAAAACAACAAAAAGAAAAAAGAATAAACATATCTATGTTTGAATATAAATTACTAAAATCAAATCCTTCTCTCTTGTGAAAAAGAGATAGTTGGAGATGAGAAGAACACAGGATACCTAAAAGGAGGGAATATCTGGGGAAGTTGCTGTTGAAGGTATTTTTTTCCCTAACCTCACAGTTTTTGCCTAAGGTCACACCCCCTTCTATTTTCAATAGTGTTCAAACAGGTGTTATTTGTAGAGCTATTTGGGGCTATACAATACGTGATAAATTTGCTTTTATAAAATCATTTTTTGTGTAAAAATTTTTTAAAATGGAAAATATAATATCCTTTGTTATAAAAGTTTTTGTTTCCAGAGAATTCATTATATGTAATTATAGTAACCATCATAAACTTATATATTTATTAAAGATAAGAAACACTCACACATTATACTTTGATAATTGAATAGGCTACCTATTCCAGTGATCTTGAAATGGAGTTGGCTTCTGTTGGAATCTCAGTTCTTAGAATGAATAGGATTAAAACAATAGTTTTTCAATATTCAATAGTTTTTCAAGTCGTGCTAGAGATTTGAGATTCAAGCCTGTCCTTGAAGCTATGGATTTGAATTTCATCTTCTAAATTCATATAGGAATATCAGTCTGCAGCAGAAGGCATGTATAAATGAAATGCCTGGGATGGAATATCTTTTTATGTTTTCATTATGGAGACTTCTGGTTTTGAAGACTCTAAAATATTCTTATTGTCTCTTCTAGTACTTCTATGAGATGCTTCCTATGACTGATGAAGCCCAATGTATGTCACTGATGCCTTAGGACTCTGTAATAGTTTTGACTTATTTCATGCTGCTTAGATGTACATTTCAACTTGGAGCAATGGTTTCCATCTGTCCATTTTATTTTCTTGGTTGTAGAACTATACATCTGCATTTCAGGAAGAAAAACTGGGTCATCACCTTTTAGTGGATTTTAATGTTTTGTTAAACTTCATACCTTAATCTCATAGATCATAGATTAATAAAAAAAATATATAGGATGTGCAGCCCTAGAAAATGGCAGTTAATGACATTGGGATGGGTAAAATTAGAATTTGGTTGGTCAAGCCATTTTCAGTGCAAGGGTACATGCTGTGGTTATTAAAATAATTGCATTGTATAAAAACTTGATCCTCACTGTGAGCTATGTATAGAGTTCAGCTGAAACAAATACAAGTTTGCTCTTTAAAGACAGATGGAAAATAGGGAGAAAAATAATTTAAACATTTATGGGATAATAGAAGAGGAAATGTGTAAGATGGATTGCTTTTAAGAGTATAGTTTCCATTCCTCTGGTTTTCTTTTTGATGAATGCTTTCCCAGAAGGATTTTTAGAAGGGTCATCATTTCATTTCATTGCCTCTCTTGCACTATCATAGTTTCAATTATACTCTCCCTCCCCTAATACAGTATCCTGTCCTTTGAAACCATAGCATCAAAAATAAAGTTTTGTTGATCTCTTTTGGTTTTTATTTAATGCCACAATCAAATCTGGTTGTATTGCCCCTGCATTAGACATTCTCTTATAACAAAGAAAATTATTTAAACAAAACTGACTAGTAAAGTGAGGATGTGATTCTACAACTGTAAAATGCTACTTCAATATAAGAGGAGAGGAGTGTATTTTGTTCTATCTCTGGAGCCAATTTTAGTCATTGCAAATTTTACATGTTAATAATGTCTTTTTATTTTGCTGTCTGACAGGATATCAATTTAATCTTAGTGGTGTTTTAAAGTATTGATCGTTTTTTTTAGGTTTTTGCAAGGCAAATGGGGCTAAGTGGCTTGCCCAAGGCCACACAGCTAGTTAATGATTAAGTGTCTGAGACTGGATTTGAACCCAGGTACTCCTGACTCCAAGGCAGGTGCTTTATCCACTGCACCACCTAGCGCCCCCAAAGTGTTGATCTTTAAAACATAATTATTAGAATGTCTGAGGTTACAGGGAAATTCCCCTCCCCTTCCATTTGAAGAACATTTATGATCAAGTGTTTCTGTCTTTTTAGTACACAAAAGTATTTTAGTCAATTTAAAATGCCTTTAGCACTTTGAAGATATTACTATTAGCAAATATGACAGATAAAATAGTTACTGAAACAAAGGCTGTGATGCTGTTTCCTTTTGGTTCATTTCCAGACTCAAACAAAATCTTAGTCTGAAAAACAGCTAGGTCCTTTGGACCGATTTTATCATATTTTTCTTGGATTTGCACAACTGCCTTCACATTTTACCTTTGGTTATTTCCCTTATGGAGGGTCCATTTGAGAGACTAATGATAGTTCATATTTCAGATTAAATATTGAGCCTGACTCTTCCTCCCCTGGCCATTGCTAACTAGCTTTTTTATGCAAAGGATGGGGAGGCTTTTCTCCAGTGCTTAGTTGCAGAGTAACACAGCAATAACTATTATAAGAACATAGTAATTTAGCACCTTGATATTTAATAAAATGTTTTCTTCCTCTGAATCCTGAGTTAGGTAGTGAGAGAGCCAGTATAGGATGATACTAGAGCATGAATTAAAGTTCCTTCCATTTTTGACTTTTATTAGCTATGTGACCCTGGGCAAGTCATCTCTCTCAGTCTCAGTTTCTAAATATATAATTTGAGGATTATTATAGCATCTACCTCATAAGGCATGAGATGGATCAAATGCCATAAGAAGATAAGATGTTTTGGTTTGTATAATGACTGCTTCTTTTCTCCCCATAATGCCTTTGCTGAATCATTTTTGGAGAAGCTAAGTTACTCTTCTGAAGGTCACATGAACTAATGAGAATTCATTTTCTCCTTTAATCACAATAAAGAGAAAGTAGAAGTGGAACAGGTTGTTTTATTACCTATTTATTTCCTTGAGAATAGATTACTAATGAGCCTCTGTTTTTTTTCTTTTAAATTTATTTTTTTATTCTCATTTTGTACAAATGTTTTTTTTACATTAATAAAATATTCTTGTTTACAAGTAAACAAAATACCCCTCCTCCTCCCCCATGAATATAGATAGACTTGTTTGGGCAAAAAAAGTAAGGGGGAGAGGAAACAAATTAAAATAAAAAAATAATAATAGTAATAATTGTAGGTATGGCCAGGTGGCGCAATGGACAGAGCAACAGCCCTGTAGCCACGAGCACCCAAGTCCACATCCAGCCTCGTAAACCCAACAATCACCCAGCCCTGTGACATGCAAGCCACCTAATCCCCACTGCCCTGCAAAAACCAAAAAAAAAAAAAAAAAAAGAAAGAAAGAAAAAAAAAGACCCAAAATAAATAAAATAGTAATAATAGTAGGGGTGGCTGGGTGGCAGACAGAGCATTGGCCCTTGAGCCAGGAGCACCTGGGTCCAAATCCGGCCCCAGACACCCAAAGATCACCCCGCTATGTGGCCCCAGGCAGGCCATCCAGCCCTATTTGCCCTGCACCCTCCCCCAAATAATCATAACAAAAAATGTGCTTGAGTCTTTGTTCCAACACCAACAACTCTGTCATGGGTGGATCTCATTCTTTATGATAAGTCCATCACAAAAGTTATTTCCACATTTTTCCACCCTTGCCATTGCTGATCGCAACTCCCTCCTTTCTTATTTCTCCACTACCATGTACTCTATTTTCTCTCTCCTTTCACTATGACTCTGCTGTAGGGTAGCTGAGTGGCACAGCAGACAGATCCCTGGTCCCAGGGCCAAGAAGCCCTGAGCCCCCATACCACCCCTTAGGCCCAGAATCAACCTGGCCCTGTGGTCCTGGGCAGGCCTTCCATTCCCAGCCCCTTGCAAGAAGTAAGAAAGAAAATGTGTTATATCTGGCCACTCTCCCCCCATGGTCCATCCTCTCCTCCTTTATTCACATCCCCAACCCTTCCCCCTGCTCCCCCTTCCTTCTTACTCCAGATGTCTATACCCCACTGAGTATATTTGCTGTTTCCTTTCCTAGCCATCTCTGATGAGAACAAAGTTTCCCTCATTCCCCCTTGCCTCCCCCTTCCATATCATTGCAGTAGCTCATTGTAGTAAAAAAAAAATCTTATGTGAAATATCTTGGCCTATTTCCCCCTCTCCTTTTTCTTTCTCCCATTCCATTTCCCTTTTTTTCTATTGACTCCATTTTTATACCATATTTTATCTTCGAATTCAGCTTTCTCCTGTGCTTCAACTATAAAAGCTCTCTCTACCTGCTCTATTAACTGAGAAGGTTCATATGAGTATTATCAGTGTCATTTTTCTATGCAGGAATACATGCAGTTCATCCTCATTAAGTCCCTCATATTTCCCCCCTCTCCTCCAATCTCCATGCTTCACCTGAGTCCTTGTATCTGAAGATCAAACCTTCTGTTCAGCTCTGGCCATTCCAAAAGAAACCTTTGAAATTCCCCTGGTTCATTGAAAGTCCATCTTTTTCCCTGGAAGAGGACATTCAGCCTTGCTGGGTAGTTGATTCTCAGTTGCATTCTAAGCTCTTTTGCCTTCCAGTATATTGTATTCCAAGCCCTATGAGCTTCCAATGTAGCTGCTGCTAAGTCCTGTGTGATCCTGACTGCAGCTCCACGATATTTGAACTGTGTCCTTCTGGCTGCTTGTAATATTTTCTTTTTGACTTGGGAGTTCTGGAACTTGGCTATAATATTCCTAGGGGTTGGGTTTTTGGGATCTCTTTCTCTGGGGGATCGGTGGATTCTCTCCATTTCTATTTTGCCCTCTGCTTCTAGAATATCAGGGCAATTTTCCTGTAGTAATTCTTTGAAAATGATGTCAAGGCTCTTTTCCTGATCATGACTTTCAGGTATTCCAATAATTTTTAAATTATCTTTCCTAAGTCTCTTTTCCATATCAGTTGTTTTTTCAATGAGATATTTCACATTTTCTTCTAATTTTTCATTTTTTTGGTTTTGAAGTATTGATTCCTGATTTCTGGTAAATTCATCAATCTCCCTGAATTCTATTCTTTGTCTGAAGGATTTGTTCTCCTAAGAGAGTTTTCTTATCTCTTTTTCCATCTGGCCAACTTTGCTTTTTAAAGCATTCTTCTCCTCAGTAACTTTTTGAACTGTCCTATCCATTTGACCTAAGCTGGTTTTTAGCATGCTATTTTCTTCAGCATTTTTTTTGGATTTCCTTGACTAAGCTGCTGACTTCATTTTCATGTTTTTCCTGCATCTCTCTCCTTTCTTTTCCCAGTTTTTCTTCCAACTCCCTCATTTGATTTTCAAAGTCTTTTTTGAGCTCTATCATAGCCTGAGCCCAATTTCTGTTTTTCTTGGAGTCTTTAGATGCAGGGGCTTGTGCTTCCTCATCTTCAGACTGAGTATTTTGGTCCTTCTTGGGCCCATTTGCAAAATATTTCTCAATAGTCTTCTTTTTGTTTCTCTGCTTGCTCATTTTCCCAGCCTGGGCCTGGTTTGGGGTGTTTCTTGAGCTTTTGGGACACTCCCACTAGGGTCTCAGTGTGTGAGGGTCTGTGCCCCCTCCTGGTCGGTGAATGACCATAAGCGCCCCCCTCTGCCAAGGGGCTGATGTGGTGGGGGGGGGGCTGTTGTTCTATGGGGGGGTCTGTGGTCAGTATCTGAATGTGGTCAGAGCCCCAGAGTCCTGTTCCAGGGGCAGAGGACAGAGCTCTGCAGTCTCTCTTCACTCCCCTCCCTCAGCTCAATGGGCTCATGCCCTGGGGGCTCCTGCTTACTGGCTCCGCCTGCTTCTGTTTCCTGGATCAGGGCTGGGGAAAGAGGATGCTGCTTGCTGTGTGCCCTGAGGGCTGGGCTCCACATGCTCGCTCTGGCAGAGGTCCCCCACTGTTCCCCCACTTTGTGCCCGGTGCTCCTTGGGGTGCAGCTCAGGAGACTCCCCCACTGCTGTGAGCTGAGACCCCCAGCGCCCTGGGGCTGCCTCCGGGAGGCTGAGGTTCTTTGGCTCTGGTGGGCCACCCCTCTGGCGGGCCGCCCCTCCGACCCCGGGAAGCAGAACCTTTCTGCTCTTTTCCAGGTTACCTTGAGTAGGAGAACTGCCTCAATGGGTCCCTCTGTGGGTTCTGTCTCTCGAAAGTTTAGTTAGAGTCCTTAGCTGATGAATTTTATCAGAGAGCTCCTAAGACTTGATCCCTTTTTGTCGCCATCTTGGCTCTGCCCTGAGCCTCTGTTTTTGAAGGAAATGTTTCTTAAATATGTAGGTAGAAAACATAAATAAATGTATATATAGGTAGACCTCTGATTTGATCATCATACTATTATTTCCTGATACCCCTTTCCCTCTGTCAAAAAGGTGATATTTAAGGGAAGAAAGAATTACATTGGGTGGCGAGTCAGAAGGCTTGGATTTTTTAATTCTCTTCTAACAATAATTAGCTGTATCATTTTGGCAAGTTATTTATCCTTTTAGTCTCCTTACCTAAAATGAGAGGTGTAAGCTATATGACCTATATGTTTCCTTCCAGTTTTGATGATATGTAAGGGAAAAAACAATTAGGCATATTGTAAACATGAATGAATGGAAAAACCTTTTAAAGGGGTGTGAGGATGGAGAGCAGAAAACAATGAGAAAAATTAATGAAGGGATTAACCTTTCATCTAATCATCTCTTTTAAAAAGACTTTTCTCCTTTCTGGAGATGAAAGTATAAACTTGAGAGCCTTTATTATTCTTTATGGTTTGAATTTTAATATTATTTTTTCCTTCATTTATGGACTCAGACCAACAGAGAAGTGCTAAATATTTTCAAAGTCTTTTTCTTAACAGATTTTCTTTGAGGTAAAGCTAGGAGACCAAAAAAATCCTCCCACAGCAACAGTGATTACCTGAGTTGGTGGGTTTTATAACCACATTTGTTAAGTCCAGAAATCTAGATCAGCATTTGTACATTCTAAGCTTCCATTAAATTAGTTAAAATTTTCTGAACTTTTGAACAGTTGTTTATTATTGCTATTTGTGGCAATGCTAATTTTTTTCTGTGTTTAGTTCTATCACATTAGCTGAGTCTTAGGATCAAAAGACTAAATAACGACTAATGTCCACAGCATGAAAAAAAAGAAATTAATGAATTATGTTTCTGTCTGTTACTATTCTTGAAATTATTTGTTGGCTTATAGTAAAATATTAAAATGTTGCCTTGATTATATGTCCTTTGTAAACAAAAATGAATGAGATTATAATTAGTATCAGCAACAAAACAAGTTTTATCAAATATGTTCATATATTTACTTATTTGATCAGAATAAAAGACTAAACAAATAGCTCAAATTTTATAATAATATGTTATGATTTTTCTGGGGTATTCTGCTCTAAAAATTAATGAGTTTTCTTTCCAGTGTAAATTGTTAAAGCAATGGTTTTCTTTTTTCCCTAAACAGTAAACTTTTCTTTTTCATTAGGAATTGCAATTCATTAAATGCTTAGGTTGACAATGATTTGAGAAAGTGAAAACATTTTCATCTTCTCAAGTTCTCTTCAGTAAAAGTAGCAATTTTTGTTTAGTTGTTGGTATGTTTAGGATCTGATTTGCTTTGAGGTTAGTGTAAATGGATAATAAGCAAGTTTTATTTGATAAATTGCTCTATTATGTAAGCTGGATAAGTAAAATCTGAATCAAATAAAATTATGTATAATTTTTTTCTGAAATAATATACCATCCAAAATCTTTTGGCATGCCTTTTGAGAAACCCTACTTTAACATGTTTTACCATTATTTTCTGTTTAAAGAATGAAAATTTTGGAAAGGGAAGTTTAGGGATAAGAACGGAACCTGTGATTTCATTGATAGAGAAAGATCAGGGTGATACTTCTGTTATGAATGCAGAACTTCTCTGCTGCTTCTAGTCTTAGTTGCCTCTGGTATTGGGAGATATCACAGTGTTAGAGTACTGGCCTTGGAGTCAGGAGGAGGGGAGTTTGAATTCAGTCTCAGACTTGACACTAACTAGCTAGATGGTTTTGCATCCAGGGCCATCTCCAGTCATCTAATTAGTATCTGGCTACTGGAACCAAATGGTTCTGGAGGAGAAAGTGAGGCGAGTGACTTAACACACACACCCTCACTCAAATCTAATTCACTTTCTTGTCATGGCATCACATCTTTGTTGTAGTAGTCTTCTTTGAAAGTGAAGGTCAAACATTATTAAGTTACTTGCCCAGGGTCACACAGCCAGTACGTGTGAATGCTGGAAAGTTCTTTCTGGCTTCAGTGACAACTTGTACCATTATACCATGCTATAGCTATATGGGGGAATTTGCAGGAAGGGACGAAATTTTATCAGGGCAAAATTGTGTTACTGAATTTTAATGTCTTCTATCATTACTTGTAAGTAGAAGAACCTTAGAAAACTATATCTATATATTGTTCCATCGTTGGAGATGGTATAGTTATTTATATATCGCTTTTAGATTTTACAAAACACTTTCAGTGCATTTGTTCAATTGAATCTTTCAACAGACCCATGAGAAAGCTCATTTTAATTAGTCTGAATTCCACTTAAAGAAGAAGAAACTAAGACTCAAAGCAGTTAAGTGATGCCCATGGTCACTTGCTAGATTTATTTAAGGCTGGTTAGGGATCTAGGACTTCTGGCTACCAATTTTTGGATTCTGCTACTTCACAAGAATTCTAGACCTAGGTCAAGGTCTCTAGGAAGAAGATGCCAGAAACAGAGTTTCTGAATTCCCCTGAGTGATCCAGGTTGGCTACACACAGAAAGAAAGAGCACCAAACCAATTCTATGCATTTAAACTTTGTTATTAATAAAGTAACTTCATGGGTCAGGATTTAAAAGTTTAAGGAAATGAAAAAGAAATGACAAAATGGAGAATCTTAAGGATCAAAGAATTACATTTTAATGCTTTGAGCTAGAGGGATGGCAGAGAATCCTTACTTTCCACTGTGAGAAATCATGTTTGTGATAATGGCAGGTAAGCAGTTTGACTAAATGCTAGGAGAATTATCAGGACCACTTTACACTTTCATTTCAGTTAAAAGATTTAAACATTGATAAACTATCAGCTGAATGGTAACAACATTTGGAGCATATTATTTTGGGCATGTACACAGAGAAAAATGTTACGTTTCTAAAAAAGTACTGTCAAAGCAATTATAATAAAAACTCCTGTCTGCAAATGTGGAACTCAAGGCAGGGTGATCCATTTTATAAAGAAGACACCAACTTTGCAACAGCAGGAAAAAATTAAGTGGTCTCTATCGATTTTTCCTTTGGGATGTGTGAGAATTGCCAGCGTGAATTTCTGACATATGTGAGTTAAAATGTTTCCTTTTTAACTTAACATCCCCAATTTACTGATTGCCTTGAGACTTTCTGTTGGTTTCTCCATAAAAGTCAAAGGCTATGTTTTGGAGGGTTTTATGATTAGAAGAATGTTTTAAGAACAGATACAGGAGAAATAAAAGAAATGCCTCAGGGTGGCTAGGTGGCTAGTGGATAAAGCACAGGGCCTTGGAGTCAGGAGTACCTGGGTTCAAATCCGGTCTCAGACACTTAATTACCTAGCTGTGTGGCCTTGGGCAAGCCACTTAACCCCATTTGCCTTGCAAAAATCTAAAAAACAAAAACAAAAAAAAAATAAAGAAATGCCTCTGGTTTGGGATTATATCTCTGGGGTTAGTGCCATCTCTTTGTATCATAAACATTCTTTTGATTGAAATGACTCAAATAGCAAGGATTGGAAAGTGCTCCAGGGAGCAGAGATGGCTAAGTTCAAGATCAATTTCTTTTATTTTCCTTTTTCTTTTTTTTAGCTTTTTGCAAGGCAAATGGGGTTAAGTGGCTTGCCCAAGGCCACACAGCTAGGTAATTATTAAGTGTCTGAGACCGGATTTGAACCCAGGTACTCCTGACTCCAGGGCCGGTGCTTTATCCACTGCGCCACCTAGCTGCCCCTCAAGATACAATTTCTTGAAGAGAAGGTCACCCAGTATGGTTTTTGCTAATGTCTCTTCTTCAACTGTCCTGGAAATTAAAAGTTAGAGAAAAATCCTGCAATGAAGCAATGATCTACTTTTCTTTATGGAGCCGCATACTTAAACAATATTCTTATGCCATTGACTCAGAGCAATTGAATGCTTAGTTTTATATTAGTACCCAAATCACAGAATTTCAGGTGGGAGGTCATGAGTGAATATATACAGTTCAATCAGTACTTTGGGGGGTTAGGGAATTGTTTTACAATGTATTCAATAAGCAGCAATCCAACCTTTGTTTGAAAACCCCCAATGAGAGGAAATCCTCTATTTTCTGTAGTAGGTCATTCCAATTTTGGATATGGATTCCTTTTGGATAATTCTAATTATTAGAAAGTGACAGTATAACTGACTCTTTTGTTTGTGTGTGGGGAGGGTGGGGAAGGGACATTAAGTTTCATCCATAGCTCTACCCTTAGGGGCCAAACAGAAAAAAAAATGATCAAATCTATTTTTCATACCAAGCCTTTCCCCCCACAGCTCTATGCTGGTTCTGTTTTGTTCAATACTATTTCACATAATGATCTCATTAGGACTTCAAGTGAAGACTGGATGACTTATTTTTGAATCTACATTGACTACATAGTGGCAATCACTTTTTATATAGATGGGCCTCAAATTTATTTGTCCAGCTCTAACTTCTCTGTTGATCTCTAGAGCCACATCTCTAACTTTGTATTGGACAGTTTGAAATAAGAAATCTTAAACTCCACAGGTCCAAAACTTTTTTCAAAAACTGCTTACTCCTTAGTTCTTCTTACCTCTAGGAATCCTGAACTCTTCCCTCTCCCTCTCTCCCTCCCCTTCCTCCCTTCTTCCCTCCCTCCTCTCCATAGCCAATTAGTTCCCAAGAGATATTTTTCTACCTTCATAAAATCCCCATTCTTTCTTTTGACACCACCATTAACAGGCCTTATTAGTTCACACATGGACTGATGGAATAGTTTTAACTTAGTCTTCAAATTGACCTTAAAGTTCAGATCTGATCATATTACCCCACTTTTCAATCATCTGCAGTAGTTTTCTGTTGTTTCCAAAATCAAACTTGGAGGATTTTCCAGTCTTTTTATACCTTATCCTCCCCTACCTTTCTACTCTTCTTATATCTATCCCCCTTACCTTTATTTCTCCCATGTACTCTTCAATCTAGTAACATTAGCATTCTTGCTTTCCCTCCCCACTGCACTCCTTCTCTGCTCTGGGCATCTTGGAACTCTCCTTCTCCTCATCTCTTTCTCCTACCTTCTCTGGCTTTCTTAAGTCTCAAATAAAGTCAAGCAAGAATCCTTTTCTATTCTTTTTTAGTGCTAGTCTCCTTTTGTAGTTCTTATATTTGTATTTTTGTACATAATATTAAAACACAAAGAGAGACAGAGACAGATTTGAAATTTAGTCTTTCTTTTTTTGATGATGGTCTTCATGGCAGGATAGACTAATAATGTTTTATATTGATTGACATTTATATCTATGGTTTAGATTGGCTGAGTTTATCTTTCTATTTTTGGATGCTGCATTAAAGATTTAATTATGTATTGCTGCATATATTTTCCCATAGATGCTGGAAAAAGGTTTTAAATGTATAAATGTTAATACCAATGGACTACCTTCCCAGTGTTTATTAATATTTACTAAGTTGATCTTTGTAATTAAGAGAATACTAATATTAATAAGTAGTAATACTATTAATAGTATACATTCAGAGCAATAGTATTTATAGTGGTATTAATAACAGTATTAATAGTAGTAATTAACTAAGTTTTTACTTGATCTTTTGAGCTGGGGTGAAAGAATCTTATCTTATTCTTTTGGCTTTTCAGAATTCTGGCTTAGGCTAGGTAAGGTTTAATAAGTGTGATAGAGACAGTAAAAGCCCTGAAACTTGGAAAGAATAATAAAATTCTCACTCTATAATCATTCCTCATATAACTGATTTTTATCACATGTACAACTAAAAATTTTAGATAATCAGAATTTCATTCTGAAGAATGGAACTGTGATTCTTATGCCTTCTGGAATTTCCTTTTCTTTTCATTCTTCCAGTAATAACATTTTTATGGATAAAATCAGGGGGAAAATCACAGAGATGACTTCATACCTTTCATAGAAGATTAAGATGAAGAAAATGAAAGTTTTATCATGGTGTTTGAAAATGTAGCCAAAGGAATAAAACAGCCTCAAAAATGGTTTCTAATGGAATAGCTATACTTGTTTCTTCTAATAATATTGGTGAAGATTAGAAGTGACTGGAAGAAAATATTTTTGTTCATTTAAATATACACTCACATACACACTCAGATTCCTCCATACAGATATTGCTTCCACAAATATAGCTTCTTTTTTTTAGTGGATTCAGATATAGATAAAAGATTAAGTATAAAATAGCATAAAGAATGTTATCTTAAGAAAAGATTAGAATTTGCATGAATCAAGTTTAGTTAATGACAAAGAGCTATTCTTATCCACTCAACTCCAAAGAGTTCCAATATAATTATGTGTATATTTTTGTCTTGATGTTGTCCATGGAAAAGTAATCTTTTTAATATCTCAACTACATGACTTTCTCTCTTCCACCACCATAGTTTTGCACTACCTGTCCCTCATACCAGAAATACACCCCCTTCCACTTTGAAATTCTAGTATTTGAGTCACTTTCAGCATGAGGGCTTTCCTAATCCAATTCCCCAGATGTGAATTCCATCTTCTTTTAAATACTTTATATCTTTTGTATAAACTTCTATATGCACATTTGTCTCTCCTAACAGAATGGAATCTCTTTGAAAGCAGAGATCATATTACTTTTTTTTTCCTTTGAATTCCCAGCACCTTGCACAGTCCTGGTCATATAGGTGCTTGATAAATGATTGTTATTTAATTGATTGATTCAAGGCAATAGCAATTACTTTTAGCTATAAAGACCAGGGTAGACTTTATGGAGAGTAGTTGTGAGCTAGAACTTGAAGGAATAGAAAATATTATAGATAAACTTTTATTTAACACTTTTTCATTGCTACTAATATGATATCTTCTGAGGATACAGATACAAGCAAAAAAAGTCATTTCTTCTCCTAAAGAAACTTAAATCTTAATCAGGAAGACAACATATAAAATAAATTGGAAAGAGGAGGAAGGAAAAGGAGTACTAGAGAGGAAGTTGGAATCCTCTCTCCTCTCTCCCCTCTCCCCTCTTCCCAATCCCCTCTTTCTTTCTCTCTCTCTTTTCCTCCTCTCTCCCCTCTCCCCATCTCCTCCTCTTTCTTTCTTCCCCTCCCCTTCTCTCCTCCCTCTCCCCTCTCTCCTCCCCTTCCTCCCTCTGCCCCTCTCTGCCTACTTCTATCCAACTGTCCATCCATCCATCCATCCTTCTATTCATCCTCCCATCCATCCATCCATCTATCCATCTAGCTTAAATGTATTCTCCCCCATTAGAATATGAACTGTTAAGAGCAGGAACCTCACTTCCCTTACCCCCATTTTTCTAACCCCCAGTGCTTAACATAGTGACTGACATATAGCTACTAATAAATGCTTGTGGATTGACTGTTTTGGGGTCTCATAGGTCCATTTAAATATATGAATCATTATTGTCACAGATTCACAAAATTCTTATTGGTACATATCCTCCTCAAGGTCTCTGCTCAATATTTGGACTGATACTAAAACTAATTTTCATGGGAGGGTTTATTCTTGGCCATTCAATTTAAGGACTTTTAACATACTCCAGAATCTTTTTTAATGAAATGCACACAATTATTTAAACTACCTTTCTCTTTTTTACTTACCTTCCTATTGGCTCTAGATTAGGCCACTTCTGGAGCACAGAAGTGCTTTTCTACATAGAACACCTGGAGTGTCTGACATTTGGAATATAGGAAGCAGTCTTCTTGATTGCAGGGAAAGTAATTAAGGATGTCACATTGCAATAGTAGACCCATATATTAGGAAGCATTTAAATAAAGCCTTAAAAAGAATATTAACTATTACTATATTTATAGAACAGGAGATTAGGCATCTTTGGTGGTAGGGGTAAGGGTAGAGAGGTGGGATTCATGTTCTCTTATAAATAAGTACAGCCTAACTGACCACTTAACTTTTACTAGTCTTGTTCATCTCTTAAAATATTTAAAGTAATAAAATAAATCAGAGCTTTTTTAAACTCCCTAGTTACCTAACATGCTTTTTAAATTGAACTTATGGTTACTTATAAATTTGATGCATATAAGCTAAGTAATATCAAGATAAAAGTTAAAGCAAATTAAAAAGAACCAATGGTTTTTTGATATAGCATTTGAAATGGAGTTATAGAAATCCCACAATGTAGAGAACCAAAATTAATGCCCTCTCATTCCTTTAGCCCTCCATCTCCAACTTCCAAAGGGATATTTACTAATGCTGTATTGATTGTACACATCATAAAGTTAACCATGTTGATTTATTTTACCTCTGTACTTCATGTAATTAATTCTTCATAGGCCAACTAAAATATGATATCCTATTTTACCAATGTATTTTGAATACAGATGAATAAAAAAAACTTCATGATATGGAGAAGAAACTAAAAATATTAAATACCCAAAAAATAGTATCTGTAAAGGTGAAAACATATTTGAGTTTTACCCTGGAAAATAGGTTAATAACTAATATTAAGTTTTGTTGTTTATTTTAAACCCAACCTGTGATTTCACAACTTGGATACTCCTGGTCTATGGTCTTCTCTACTAATGAAGATCAACAACTCAGCAGCTCAGTCTTATGGCCTTAGAGATTTGGGCACTGAGGTAAATTACTGGACCAATGTCACACAGCCAGCATGTGTCAGAGGCAATAATTGAATGCATAAACCTGTCAAAGGCAATGTTTGAACCTAGTTCTCTGAGGAAGGTTCTCTTTCCTCTTTTCCAGGCTTCCTCTGTCACCTTCAGTAACATACTGAGGATTATAACATAGTATGATGATCAGATACTTAATGTCTTCACAAAATATAAAGCTAGAACAAATAGTTTAAGTGACTTCATTGGTTAGATGTAAGAGGCTTAAGAGTTAAAAACATAGGGAACACCAAAAACAGGGATAAAACCTCTGCCCTGAAGGACTTCACATTTTAATTATAGTTCAGTGGTTCTTTTGGATCCAAACAAGGCAAGTCTAATTCTTCTTTCATTCCTTCAAGTACTTGAGGACAGCTATCACGACCTCTCCTTCCTCAAGTCTTCTCTTAAACATTTCTTGCTCCTTCAAATAATCCTTGCATGGCATGGACTCAAGATGCTTCACTAAGCCAACTGACCTTTGACAGATATGACTAAATTGAAAAAGTTTGAATACAAACCCAATGACAGATTATTTCAATTATTCAAAGACTAATCAAACTAAGTTCAGAAAGTTTACTAGTCAGAAGGTTGACCATAAAGGGCATGAATTTCTTTGTCCAAAATAAATTATTAAAATCATTTGAGTATGGAGGTGTTGTTGGGTGAAATAGTCAAAAGAGATATTTTTTTTGTGATAGAATCACAGATAACTATCCTAAGCTTTATAGAAGTGGTAATAATTTTATAACTTGTATTTAATGATATAATAAAAATGATTCTTGGTTGTAACTGTGAATTTCATTTGGATATGCTTAACCAGATGACCTCTTTAAGTTCTTTTAAGGTGGTAATGACTGATCTATAAATGCCCCAGAATTTTTGAGTTGAAAGAAGACCAATAGAATTTTATTTTCTGTACTTTGAATATGGCAGCTAGGAGGCAAAGTGGATAGAGCACTGGTCTTGAAGTCAGGAGGGCCTGAGATCAAATCTCATCTCAGGCACTAAACTCTTAATAGCATGTGACCTTGGGAATATCACTTAACCCTGATTGCCTCACATCTAAGGTTGTCTTTGATCATCTTGATTCACATCTGGCCATTGGATTCAGATGACTCTGGAGAAGAAAGTGAAGAAAGTGAGACTCTACACAGCACACCCTCACTCAAACCTAATTCACGTGCATGTTCTGGCATCACTTTCCCTGATGTTATGGTCTTTAAGAACAAAGGACAAACATCATTATAATCGTCAAAACAAAATACAGCACAAACAGTTCATAAATTGAGTGAATTTACAAGTTGGGTGAATACATTCGTGCCCTACAAATGATTCGTCATTTTCCAGTCACAGTGCTGGCCTTTCTTGGAAGGGGAAAATAATTTGGATTCTTAGAGTTTATGTGAGTGGAGGGAAGAAAAACAAATAGAGGGAGAAAATTAACTGTTAGAAGCAGGAGTAGCTTAAGAGAGCTCATAGCATTTGTTTTGCTTAGAACCCAGAATTTGAACGGACCATAGAGATCATCTAATGAAGAGACTGGACCAGATGGTTTCTATGGTCCCTTCCAGTTCACAATTTTATGGTTCTAGGTTTCTGTAATCACTATTTCCTCCTATACCTATTTGAAATAAGTTTCAATGCGGTTACATGACATTGGATTTAGATGGGAAATATTTAATTTGGAGAATGGACTACTTTGTCAAGTGTGGTAGGCCTGTGGGGGTGGGGAGGGTAATATTATAGCTTTGATTTTAGTGAAACTAGTGGATTGGTCTCTTATTTTTTTCTTTTCCTTTTTCTTCTTCTGCAAGGCAATGGGATTAAGTGACTTGCTCAAGGTCACAAAGCTAGATAATCATTAAGTTTGGATTTGAACTCAGATCTTTCTGACTCCAGGGACAGTGATATCCATCCACTGTACCACCTAGCTGTCTCTGGCTTTGGTGTTAATATAACATTAATGCAATAAAGGTGGGAGAGAAATGAAGAAAATATGAAAATATGTCCAAAACATTCAATTATTTCAGAATTATTATTATTTAAATCAAACTTTAGACCAAGAAAAGGCTCTTATGTCTCTTTCTCCTATCCTTCATTCTCTTTCCCATACTTTATGTCATTTATCCTAGAATCAGTTATATGATAGGTTAAATAGGCTTCTTCAGCTAGTCTAGAAATTTGCTACCATTTATAACATTATTTCTCTGACAAAAAATTAAATAACTAACTCTAACTTTTTGAACAAACCCTGGAAAATGCATTGTTATACTAATTAAAATGGAATATATTGTTAGATCATGTTTGTTTATAAAGAAACATATTAATGAAGGATTTTATATATATATATATATAAAACTTTTAATAAAAGTATGTATAATGTACTACATATGAGTGTATATGACACAAATAAATGCCAAGCTTACCTTAAAACCAGAAAGACTGCTGATGTATACTGGCTTTGTCACCCTATAGCCTTAAATGACTCTGTGAGACTGTTTTTTACAGAGTAGGGGCCAACTTTCATACGTGGAGGGCATTTCCTTACCTCATACTTCCTTTTTACCAAAGAATTGATATAATACAGTCCATGTCCTACATAATAGATTTTGCATATAATGCTACTGGGTTTAGTGTATATGTTTCATATATATATATATATATAAATATAATAGCATATATAAATATATATTTATATAAATATATATGCCAAATATCATTATTGATATTGACAGTCATGTCAGTGAAAGCACTTTTTTTATTTGGGAAGGAAAGTGGTACCTCTTTAATGGAAAGGAATATTTTCCTTATCAGAGGCAATGCATTTATTCATGAGAATGAACTTGCTTTCTCTTTGGGAACTGGACTTTTTTCTGAGAAAGTTTTCCTCAGAAGGCAAAAGGGAACCAGGGTCACTTTCCTGCAAAATGGACATATCTGAATAGTGGCTGGAATATTGGTACAGTTCCAAGTTCTAGAAGTGTTGATGGTCTTTGTGGCAGTCAGGATGGTGAACCTGATGCATTGGAGGGGTCTCAGTGCTGGCTAGAAGATTCTTTTTTTTTTTTTTTGTGAAGGAGTAGAAGTGCTCCTTGAATTCCATGTTTTCTTGGCTTTCTGTGTTTCTTGATTGTGGAACCTTTAGGATCAACTTGTTTGCTGTCACTCCAGACCAAAGGAAAGTGTGGGATGAGTTCTGCCTATTTATTTATTTTTCTTGAAGGCTGAGCCAGTGAAGGAAGTATTTTATCTTTTCCCTAAAGCTGTTTTCTGAAGGGGGTTTTAACTCTGGGAAGAAAAAAAGACCTGCACAATTTTTGCTCTTTGGGTCATTGTGATGAGATTTTTAGGGCCCCTAGATTGAGAAAGTTTAGGGTCTCTTGTTGAAGGAAATGAGTCCTTTGACTTTCTTTGGCTGCCTTCATAGTCATCCCTCTTAGTCTTTTTCCTCCCTAGTACTCCAAAAATTACCCCGAATCCTCAGCTTTGGAAAAAAGATTGGAAAAGCTTCTGGAGAACAGGGATTCTGTGGGTTTTGCTCATAGGAGATTTTGTTGGGCTTCTGAGCTTGAGGGCATGGCTCCTTTTAAGAGAAGAGGTCCTCGATCCTGCATCCCCCCACCCTGATCCTCTCCTTTGGAGCCTTCTACCTTATGTGGTATTTAGTCGATGGCCTGGCAATCTCAGGGAGTCTGTGGCTCTATATATTCCAGAACTCCTCTTAGCCTGGGTTGCTCTGTTCTGCCTCCATGTGAATACAAGAAAGCTCCTGGCTTTTAAGTAAAAACATTCATATATAGAAATATTTAGTTGCCTTCAGAATGCCAGTCAATGTGAAGCATGCTTGGGCATATGAATTAGCATGTTATTCAACTTTTTTCCTTGCAAGAGCACCAATTAGTTTGAACATATGAAGAACACAATAAAGAGAACTTTGCTTATTAGTAAAATCTCAATATAATTGATAATGCCTTTGTTTCCACTAATAAAATAACTTTTTTTTCCTGTGTTTTTGAACAGGGTGGTGGGGATTGTCCAGAAATGAGCATTGGGGCCATCAAAATTGCCCTGGAAATTTCTCTTCCTGGATCTTTTATATATGTATTTACTGATGCACGATCCAAAGATTATCGACTAACTCATGAAGTATTACAACTTATCCAACAGAAGCAATCACAAGTAAGTGTAAATTTACTTCAAGGTTTTCTTTCCCATGTGACCACCATTTTGTGGAAAAATTGTACTATTTTTTCAAAACAGTTTCAATCATAGGCATACATGATAGTTTATATATATACATCTTTATGGATTGACTTTTAATCATTATGTTTTTTAGAAGTATTTTTTTTGTGGGAGAGAAGTTGAATCTTAACCTATGATTTTATTGTAAGGATCTTTTAGTGTGGAAATGCTCATAAAACATTTAGATAAATAATTCATTCATAATTTTCCATCTCAGGAAGTAATCTGATGACACTGAAAGACTTAGTGAATTGTCTATGGTCGCACTGTGTCAGAGGAAAGATTATATATGTATTTTTCTGACTTTATTCAATACTCACTCATCTTTTCAAGAGACATAAGAGCCTTTCTATTGTTACTTGTGCACCAATTTTATATATGTTTTTCATTCAAAATATATAATAAGAAATGGTCAAGAGATAAACTAGTGACATTAAGATGCTTGATCCCCTTACCTGTCTTATACATATATTTGGGTTTAAAATATTTATCATGAGGAATGATTTTTTTATTACAGGTGGTATTTGTGCTGACAGGAGACTGTGATGACAGAGGCCATATTGGTTATAAAGTCTATGAAGAAATTGCCTCTACAAGTTCGGGTCAAATTTTCCACTTAGATAAAAAGCAAGTCAATGAGGTAAAGTTTGTATGATTTTAAAAAAAAAATAACATCAAAGAACAATGAATCCAGTTTTCAACCAGTTTGTTCAATTGTGACTGATTTCCTCACCCTCCCTATTGATCAATAAAAAGCTTTTTGATAGAATTGTAGTTTATTCAACTTCATGTTCATGTGTTGAAGGTGGATAATCAATGATTACATATTATTGACAACACTGTCTTAATATATTATAATCATTTCTAAATTATTTCTATATGTATAATTTCTATATGTATAATACACTTAGATTTAAATAGAAATATATTTTTAAAAAATGGAGTTGATGATTAATCTTTAGAGTTTAGTCAACACTGGTTTAAGATAACTTGCCAAATATTTATGTGGCAAAGAAGGAAATAATTCAGTTTTGTCAAATTCAAATGGAAATGGGACTCTGCAGAGTCTTAGAAAACATATATTCTTTCTAAAATGGATACATTGTATTTGTAGTGTATTGTATAATTAGACCTATACTGTATTATTTATTTATTTTTATTTTGTTAAATATTTCCCAATCACAATTTTAAATTTGTTGGAGCCACATTCAATGGTTCTTTGTGTTTGATACTTTTAGTGAAGAGGTTTCCAGGGCATAGGGTAGATCTTTTGTTGGGAATTTATTGAAAGACATGGACAAAATTGCTCAGAATAATTTGTTTTAGAGACTTTGAAATCTATAATAATGAAGAAAATGTCCATTCAACAGATCATGAATCCATTAAATATTACTGGCAATAGAGAATATAAATCCTGTAAAAGAATTCTTTGGCTAAAAGTATCTAATAATTTATATTTGTTTTATGTTCCTTAAATTACTCATCAATTATGCCTAAATTCTATATTAAAAGAATTATGGTAATTTCTAAGAAATTTTGGAAAATCTATTAAAATACTAGAATATACAAGTTGATAATAGTCTATGAGTTATGAAAGAAAAATCTACCAAATATTACAATCATTTTGTTTTGATTGTACAACTGTTTATTTCCTATCATTTAAGTGATTGGTTATAAATACATTTATACTGTGTAGCAAATATATTTATACAACCTTTATATGTTATAAACAATGTTCTCTAAAACTCTCATGGAGACATAAACTAATTTTTTAAACTGATAATTGGAATAAAGAATGTTTTACATGAGTATTATATTCATAAGTCACAAACTGAAGATTATTGCATTCATTGGACATGAATCTTTTTATTCATTATTTTAAATCTGTTTTTGTCTTTCCTAATTGACAGAGGTTACAATCCTTTCTCATCTTAGTTGACCATCTTCTAACTAAGGATAAAAAATAGTTGGAGGAAAAGGAGATTTTTGGCTATCCTTCTGGTTACAAACCTTTTATCAATTTAATTGGACTGGTCTCAAGACTCACTCTATCTCAAGACTCACCCACCAGGCCTGTATCTGAAGATTTTCCATGTGGAAAGGCCTGGTTAGAAGTTCTATTACACTAGTGTAGCATTTGAGAACCTTCCATAGGAATTAATTCTTTTTTGGTGTTGTGGACTCTTCGGTTGTCTTTGTGTGATGATTAATCTTTCCTTAGAATGATGAATAAAATAGAATATAAAAGATTACAAAGGAAATCAATTCGATTGAAATAAGATATAGCTTTGTTATATCTAAGTTCAAAGAGCCCTTCTAGTTTACCTAAGAACCCCATTTAAGAACTCTTTTTCTAAAACGAGGTAAAAGAGACCACTCTAATTTTTGGCATCTGAGGAATTGCTAGTAAAAAAAAGTAAGGGTTGAACTACACAAGTATTAGAGAGGAGGTAAGAGAAATTTGAAAAAAATAAATAAATAACTTAAAGTTTCCCAATATATCTACTAAAAAAAAATCCCCTACAAATAAAGGCTCCATCGACTACAAGATTTAATTTCTGTTTTTCATTGCTGTCACAACTGATGTTAGAAAAACAATGATGTTTGATGGAGTGTGAATTTGGCACAGCTTGAAACTGAACTGATTAATCTGTCACTGGTGTTTTAAATAATATGTCTAGCTTGTTCTTGCTATTTTGGGTACAAATCTCTCCTGGCTAAAGATTCAGACAAGGTTTTCTCTTTTTTGGCTTAAGAAAGAGACTTTTTCTGAAACCCTGTTTTGAACAACATGTATTAAAAAAATATGTCATTTTAGTTGTCAATATTCCTAGCCCTATACCAGGCTATTTGAAAAACATGACCCTATCTTTGACCTTGAAAATAAGTAGAAACGGGTGTTTCCTCTAGAATGTAAAAAATGTGTCAGAAGAGACTATAATAAAAAAAATATACAGGAAATCTGTGAAAACAATGTATATGTTTTTATCCTTTCCTTTTTTTGAGCTCATTTAATTAAATGTCAATAAAAGCAGTAATGAACCCAATGAAACTATGTTGATATGTGTATATTACATGTACACAATTCACATGTATAAATATTAGAATTTTTGATATCAGTAATCACTCATGGTTCCCAAATGAAACATATTTAACTCTCTTAGATTACATCACTATCAATTACTTTAGTGTGAGTACTGTGTGTAAACATAGGGATCTATTTTGAACATAAGTACACATATCATCATACTTGCCATTCTACCTCATTAAAAGATTAGATAGACACATGAATATTTAGTTTTACAAACACCTGATTTGAAAAACCAGGAGAAGCTATAAGTTTAAGAAAAAGTGATTTACCCTGAATATATGGATGAAGCAAGTCTTCTGGTTATTACAATTGTAGAAAGCAGAAGAGAAAATGTCTACAAATTTTTGGAACCATGATAAATAAATAAAAATGATAGATTCCACAGGAAATCTGAAATAAAATGCAATTTTTATATACTCCAAAATGTTAGTCTAGCAAATAGAGGTCAAAAAAGCAAAAAACTACATGGGACAATCAAAACACATGCCAAAGATCCCTACTGCTAATCTTGGAAGTTTATACCAGAAATATGAGAAAGGAAAGAATATAACATACAAAAAAGGCCTACACCTAAAAAAAGAAGAAAACAGACCATAAAGATGAGAGTAATCTATGGAGAGAAAATAGATCAATGCAATCAGTGTCTTCTAGTCACTGTTCAGAAAAATCAGAATTGTGTGCAGATAAATTACACAAAAAAAAGTAAATAGAAAAGTGAATATAATCAATTTGTACAACTTAAAAGGGATAATTTGGGAAAGGGGAAGAAAAGACTATTGTTGTCCGGAATTCCATTTTCTCACAGGATATATGAAAAATAAAATTAAATTCATGTCCTAGATTTTTTTAAAAGAAAGAACACAAGAAATAACTTAGAAAATGCAGAAGAAGAATTTACCATTTTCTTTTATAATTGGGGCTATACAGAGGGGAAAATGGAGGTAGGGGTTAGAAGGATTGAAGAGGTCTTGAACCTTACTTTTCATTTAGTTTACAAAAGGAAGTTGGAATGGGGTAGAAAGTATAAGGTAGGTTTACCAAAGTAAACAGGGAAGTGGGCTGAGGCAGGCACAAAAGAGAAAAGAATTGTGTGGCATTGGGGACAAAAAATTATGGGCAAAATAAACAGCTAAAAGGCTGATAGTGAAAATAGAAGTTACAAAAAGATCAAGGTCCAGTGATCTGGGTCTGAATTAAGAAAAGGAAAGGAATAGCATAAGGTTATACTGTACCAGCCTCAGATTACTTGAAATGACTTTTGTCCCTTATTCCTTCTTTTGCTTTCCTTTTTTTCCTTTCAAAGGAAAGAGTCAATAACAAAGATTGGCATGATAGTATTTTGGAAGGAAAATAAACCTAGTAATTATAACCATAAATGTGAATGGGATAAACTCATCAATAAAAGAAAGGCATGCAGAATCCTATTAAAAAAACAAACAAACCAAAAATAAACCCATCCTAATTCCTTCTAGACATTCATCAAACATGTGTCCCTCTGCAGAGATTATTCTTATAAGACTTTTGTAGAGATTGAGAAGTAGTCATATGATTGTCTTTTTTTAAAACAAATATGCGATTTTTCCCCCTTAAATATATGATGTTTTCCCCTCTTTCAGATATATTGAGAACTAATTCTTCCATACCTTCATAATTATGTCATCTCCTACAAAGACCTATTTTGTATACTTGGTCCCATGCAGCTGATCTTATCATTTTTTCTTTATTATCATTTTCTCATATTGGGAACTGGAAACAAGAGTCCAAATATAGTGTCTCCAGTGTCATCAAAAGAGAAAATAATTTCTTTTGGAAATTGTAAAACATTTTTTCTAGTTTTTTTTCCACCCTGTTAACCTACTTCCAGCTTCATTTTTAAATGCCTTCAACATGATTCGACTTAATAGTGTCTCATGTCAAGCTTCTGTAAATGTGTTTTACCTTCCAATAATTCTTGCTTTTTTATGAGTCAGTACTGCTCATAATCTTCCACCATCCTCTTGTGTAAGAATTTATACATAAGTTTATATTATAAAACAGTGTTGCTCTTGGCTTCTGTAACACTCTACTTGGCAAAGTGATTAAGTATTTGTTGGCAGTTTCCAGTCTCTTTTGGCCTCCTCTTTTGTTGATTGATTCATATTGGTTAAACTTCCTTAGGAAATGGTAAAAATCTATTCTTTTATCTATTTTCCCTTTTTATGTTTAAATAGGTTAGGTCAGCAATACTTGTACTAGAGATGTTTCAATTGAATCCTTATCTTCTCATTTTTGTTCCTAATTGTCATTGGTTTGGGTCTTAGTTATAACAATTTGGTTGTCTGACCATTCAGAAATTACTCATCAAGAAACAGTCTTATTTTTTGTAGCATTATCTGGTGTTTACCATATCTACCATCTCCCTATTCTCTTTTTGAGAGAATATTCAGTATATATAAGTATGAAGCTTCTCTATGACCAATGAGAGTTTGACCTCTTTTCTTTCTTAATTTTGACCCTTTTATGTTTAGCATGAAATTAAAAAAATAGCACCAGGGATAAAAGTAAAATAGAAAGATATTTCTTTCTCTCAAGGAACTTATCTTCTAATAGAAGATGATAGATAGATAGAAAGAAAGAAAGAATAGATTTCAGCTTTAAGTCAAATAGAAAGGTCCAGCTGTCCTCAGAATACAGCTTTTCAAGGATTATGACAATGTATCTTAGATCATTAGTGGCTTTTCACATATATAAAAAAACTATCCATTTGAAAGTGTCTAAAGCTTAGGTAGAAAGAACTTTTCTGCGTCATTAGTAGCTGTAATAGTGACTACTAATGCAGATGGAATTATAGACCAAATGAAGGTAAAATCAGTAAATGTCTTTAAAAACTGTGTAAACATGTTATATAAGTGACAGTTATCATCAAATACTTTCATTGTACCATTTGCAGAAGCAGTTGCCAGTTTGCTTTCCTGAATAGTAACGGCTTTAAAGAGATACAGGTTGGACTAGTGGCCCATGGGGATCTTGGTTGTAGTATATCAGTGGTTTTTGATCATGTCAGAATGATTGGTAATCTCTCTCTTCAGTGACGATTTCTGAGCATGACTTATTGGAGGAGGAAAGAGAACTGATATTCTTCAATAGATAGTACAATAGATAGAATGTCTGATCTGAAGTCAGAAAGACTCATTTTCCTGAGTTCGGATCTGGTTTCAGACTTATTAACAGTGGGATCCAGGGAAAGTGACTTACCCTCAGTTTGTTTCAGTTTTCTCAACAAAAATGAACTGGAGAAGGAAATGGAAAATTACTCCAATATCTTTGCCTAGAAGATTCCAAATGGGGTTGGGAAGAATCAAGATATGACTGAAAAACTAGTTCAAATCCAGCCTCTGACACTTACTAGCTGTGTGACCATGGTCAAGTCACTTAACCCTGATTGTCTCACATCCAGAGCCATCTCCAAGTGTCCTGGTTCAGATCGTGTCCCTGGACCCAGATGACTCTGGAGGAGAAAGTGAGGCTGGTGACTTAGCATAACACCCCTCACTCAAATCCAACTCACATGCTTGTCATGGCATCATCTCCTTGATATCATGGTCTTCTTCGAAAATGAAGGACACACATCAAGTACAGTGTCTGAACTTATTTGTACCATGTTGAGGATTGTGAACTCTTAGGAGCACAGAAGGCATTGTCTTCTCTTCCTCTATGAACGTTTTTGAGAAGGAACTCCTTGCTCTCCTATTCCTATCAATAAGCTGTAAGGACAGATACTTGTTCCTCACGTCAACTTGTTATTTATAAGCATTTGCTTATATGTAAGATTATATTTATATTATGTGAGAAGACCAAGTGATCTATAAAATAATGTTTCTTGTTGACTTTGTACATGAAGTAAAAGGAGATGGATTTAGCTTCAATTTCCTTTTTGTCTTTTGTCCTCATGGTGAAAAGGTTATCAACATTAATATGATTGCATCCATCTTGGCATATTTAGATTTCTTCATTAGAAAAAGTAGCATGGAGATTGAGTGTTAGACTTAGAGTCAGGAAGATCTGAGTTTTAAAACTCACACAGTTTTCAATAGTGTAACCCCGAACAAGATATTTCTTCCTCAGCCTCAGTTTTCTTAGCTGTCTACCTCCCAGGGCTATTGTGAGGATCATATGAGACAATAGGTGTAAAGCACTTTACAAATCTTAAAGTTAGGTAAAATCAATTATTAAGACAAGAGATAATACATGCTGGGTCCAAATGTGATTTAATGTTCCAACAATCAATTTAATAATATTAAGATGGTCCAAAGACTTCCATTCTTATCACTCTCCTCTCTCTGTCTATCACTACATTAGGAGGGTAGTGATTTTATGCTTTTCTTTCCATCTGTATCCATAGACAAATCATTCATTCATTCATTAGTTTCTAGTCTACTGTTGATGAGCCTCTCTGTATCAAAGCTGACTCTCAGAAAGTTAACATAATTAGAATAAATTCTGCAAACCAATACCATACTCCCACTAGACCTTATATTCTGTTGACATAATCTTCACAAACCCAGAGTTATTTTCAGGACACCATGCATTATTTTGTTTTGTTTTTGGAGAATGGTGATAAAAATGTTTGTTAGGTCAAAAGTTTCATGCTGTATGCAGACGGTAAAAGTTACTTAAAGATAAGAGAAAAACATTTGATTATAATTGACAGAAGTAATTGAAGAGTGATTATTCCTAAAGTAAAATTCTTAATCTTAAGAGCTTTTAAAAAACTATTTATGAGTCCAGCAGATAATAATTTTCTTTTAAAAACATAAATTCTAGAAGATGAAGTGACAAATTCTAAACTTCCTTAAGCATATAAAATTTGAAATGCTGTGCAGATGTCAAATTATAAAGTAATAGAATTATTGGGGGTTTTTTTGGATTTTTTGCCCTTGGTTAGATAGTATTAAAAGTGTTATGCAGGTTCACTTTTCTGACAGTATAAGTAAGAAGAGAAATAGTTAACAGCTGAAGAGAATTTTTGTTTGAGAAATTTCCTTGTGTCCCATGATAAACTAATGGAAATAGTCTTTGCTCCATACATTTTCCAGGTTTCTTTATGCATTCTTAGAATGACCTTACTGCAGTGAGGTTAAACAAGCAAAATCTTTGGATGGTGTGAGCTACTTCTGAGTTTCTATGTAATTTAGGCCAATATTTAGCTGTTACAAACATTGAAAATGCTTCTTTCTTTCTTACTTTTTTAAAACTAAGAATCCCAGAGGAAAAATGTACTTTAAAGTCACTGGTGAGAGAAGGGGAATACTAAAAAGGGTCTTTCAAAAGTCGTTGGTTATGTTTTTTAAAAGCTATAAACAAACAAGTTACTTTAGGAATTATGGTAGCTGACTTTTCCCGTCAACTTTGCCTTTCAGATATGAAAACTTTGGTCAATATGCTTTGATTAATTCTAAATTTTTGGTACCATATATATATATTTAGGGAAGCAAATGGTTTAAGGAACAAATGACCACATTTGTGGAAATGTGAGTTCTATTTATAATTTTAGCTTTTTGTAAATTTATTTATAAAATTAATATTAGATTTTTCAGCTTTTTAGATAATGTGCTGTTATAGTGATATGTAAATCTGGGATTTCAAGCTTCAAGGTCATTTTTAGATTAAACAGCTTTACCTTCTTCTATTTCATTTGCCCATGAATAGAAGCCAAAATAGACATAGCCCTACATTTAATTACCCATTTACAATGATTTGTGTTACAGGATGGTTCCAGAATAATTCAATGTAGTGTTTGCATAGTGATTTTCTTAGTTTTCAAAGTACTTTCACATCAGTTATGCCTTTTTTGTCCTCACAAAAATCCATTATTCAATATTTATGGAGAGCTTAATATGTAACCCACTGTGCTGGATACTGAATTCAGTTTAGTTCAACAAACATTTGCATGTCTATTGTGTATACCAGACCATGTAATGAAAATACAAAGGCAAAAACAAACATAGTTCTTGGCCTCATGGAGCTTACAGTCTAGTGAACAATTATTTAAATTGTCTCTACTTAAATCGTCATTACCCTTCCTTTTAGTATGGTAAACTGGTGCATTCCTTGTTTAAGAAATTTAATACATAAAAATAAAAAAAAAACAAAATTAACATATAACATTTCTATTAAGAAAAGATTTTAATTTTATGAAAGACAACAGTCAAATTCCTAGTGATGGCAGAGATTGGAGTGACTTCAGAGTCTACCTAAGTTCAAAACCACCCAAAACATGAATCCATATGTTGTTAGTCAATGAGCAAAAATGTAGATGCTACTTAAAGTCTGCAATTCTTTACCTCCTTAAAAAAGATAAGCTATAAATATTTTATATACTTTTTAATATGCTTTTCTTCTTTCTTTGATTTCTTTAGGATATAGACATAGTAGTGGAATTACTGGGTTAAAGAGTATGCACAGTTTAGCGGTATTTTGGGTATTGTTCCAAATTGCTTTTGCAGAATAGTGAAACCAGTTCACAGTTTAACTTACAGTACATTATGCTTGGTATTTGCCATTTTCTTTTTTGTTAGCATTTTGAATCTTTCTCTGAAAACTGACTATTCATATTACTTGACCATTTATTAACTGGGGTCAAAATGATTGATTTTACAAAAAAAATAATTCACAGAGAGTGCTTTAGAAATATTTATTGGTTGTTCAGTGAGATACTCTATACAACTTGCAAGGAGCATACCACTTCTAGAACATCAATTGTGTAAATTCAATAGCTGTAATTATCTTAATTTAAGTTGCGTGTATATATTTTGGACTGAAGCAGTTCAACCTTCTGGAAAGGGTTGAAATTTCTAACAAGGTAAGGACAATGCTGATGTAGCCTAAACAGTTACCTAGCAAATATTAATTCTTTAAAAATTCAGAAAAATTCAGAACTGGGGCAGCTAAGTGGTGTAGTAGATAGAGCACTAGCCTCAAAATCAAGGGCCTCAAATAAGATCTCAAACACTTAATACTTACTTAGCTGTGTGACCTTGGGTAAGTCACAACCTTATTGCCTTTCAAAAATAAAAAAAAATTCAGAATACTTAAAATTACTTGTCTTATTAAGTCCTAGATACAAAACTTGAGATTACAATTGAGATCTTTTTTATGCCATCTTGTATCACCCATAGAGAAAGAGATACAAATCTGTCCTAAATTACATTTTTGTTTTGAAAACACATTTTATTGATCTTTTGTTTTTATATCACTATATATATATTTACTAGTATATCCTGCTCTTGCCTCTCCCTGTTCCATCTGAGAAAGTTATCCATTATTATAAAAGAAGAAAAAAAATTAGTACTCACTGAAAAAATCGGATATTTTATTCAACTTTTTCTACCTATATAGCCTCCCACCTAAAGGATCTTGTGTTGTAATAGAAGTTATGTACTATACCTGGTCTGCCTCCCACCCCTGCCTTGGTTTGGAACATTTAAGTTCCAAATATCTTGTGGGTTCATAGCCATTCAAAATCATCAGCTCAGTCTAAGTTGGGGCCTCTTGCTTCCTCTTCTTTCTGTAAAATTTCTCTAAATTAGATGGGCCTGCTTGCTTATGTTGCATTGGACCTGGTTCTTCAAATTAGGAAGAATACTCCAATCTTCTTCCTTAGTTATAGGTTTATGACCCTTAGTGAGTTGGTTTTGTCTGTGCGTGTGTATGTGTGTTTCTCCATTCCAGTCAATTATCTACAGAAACCTTTAGTCTTCTTTGGTCTGTATTCTGAACCCCTTTCCACCAATGACTTCTGATTTTCTCCATTTTAATTCGTCTTTCAGTTTTGATCTGTTATTCCTTTTAACACCTCTGGTATCCATGAGTCAAGTGTATGTGTCCTCTTCAAATAATCCTAAACTTTCCATTTGGCAAAACTGCAAAACATCTGAATAGAGATGGGCTGTGAGAAATTCTTTCCAGGTTTTTGTTCTGATAGTCAACTAGCTCTCTTTTTTTGCCTTTGGCTCTTAAGGTATCTTTTACAAAAAGGGAATATGGAAATGATTGAACCAATGCCAGGAGAGGAAGATAGAGGAAGCCATTTATTCCCCTGGTTGTGGGCAATGAAGATTTTTCAAAGGTGACAATTCAAAAGTGACAAGAACTCCTGTCTATGGATAGAAGAGTGTTAATTAATGGTACAAAGGAAATAGCCATTATTAGAATTGTCAAAGGATATTCTGAAGATCTAGACACTATATACATATTTAGCTAGAAAGGTATGTGGTGGGGGGGCAGCTAGGTGGTGCAGTGGGTAGAACACTGGCCCTGGATTCAGGAGGACATGAGTTCAAATATGACCTGAGATGCTTAATAATTACTTAGCTGTATGACCTTGGGCAAGTCCCTTAACCCATTGCCTTGTAAAAACAAACAAAAAAAAAAAAAGCTAGAAAGGTGAATGGAATTGTTAAAAAAAAAAAGAAAAGAAAGAAGGAAAGAAAATCTTGTTCCAGACTTGCCATAGTCAGTTAAAAGCAAATTCAGGAAATAAGATAAAAGGAGCTCATGGATAGAGCAAGGCATCAGGCAGCTGTAGTGACACTGACCTCCAAATTCTAATGCCTCTATTAAACAGAAGTAAAATAATTTACAAATAAGTATTATACAGTCCTACAGGATTGGGAGGATTAGTACATCTTTCAATGAGGAGGTAAGATTAGTATCTCCTTAGGGTTCTGTCTAGTGCAAAACCTAGAAGTGGAGCTAAGGAGATATCTATGAGTTTATGAGTTTAAAATCTGGCCTCTCACACTTAAATCTAGTTTTGTGACCCTGGGCAAGTCACAACCCTGTTTGCCTCAGTTCCTCATCTGTAAAATGAACTAGAGAAGGAAAGGTCAAACCAATCCAGTAACATTGCCAAGAAAATCCAGAATGGGGTCAATAAAGTCACAAATGACTACAGCAACCAGAAGTTTCTTCCCATTTCAAGATCATTAGAGATGGGATTCGTCCAAAAGGAACTGAGAGATGCAGGCTGGTTGATCACTGTACTCAAGGGATGAGCTGGGTTAAAACATGGGGGTCACTGTGTTTCTATCCCAATGACTGATCTTATCTGTTATTAGATAGGTCTACATCTATAGGTCTCTATACTTTTATTATCTCAAAGTGATTTTTTTCCCATGAATCTAATGATCTCTCCAAATTAACATATAGTACCTAAGTAGCATAAAATAACTAAACCTAATTAGTACCTAATTAACAAGAACTATTAGATAAAGTAGGATCATGTTAGATAGCTTTCATTGTTAATGAAATATTTCTGTGAGTCATTACATTAATTACCAATTACCTATTACTCTCCATTGAATCTGTCCTCACTTACATTACTTTTCACATCATGAATCACATAGTTGAATTGAGGGCTCTTTTTTTGAGGCAAGCAAACTCAGGTAACAAAACTCCTAATTCTGACTGTTCCTTAAAGGATAATCTAATCTAATAGCAAAAACCATACTGAGAGAGTCATAGAAAGGTTTAAATTCTAAGGTCTAACAATTGTGGTTGAGGTTAGATTAGAACTGGGCATTCTAGATTCCCAATCAAGTATTAGTTTCATCTAAGTCTAGTCCCCCCAAAACTGTGGAGTTGAATGAGGTGATCATTGAACTCCTCCAGATTCAATGATTGCATAATCCTACAAACCTTAGATTGAGAAGACACAGGCATGTTCTGTAGCTGCCTGCTTCAAAAAGACCTCTATCCATCACTTGTTTACAACTTTGTATCTGCAGAGATTTTGTTGTTGACCTCATTCTCTCTATAGAATTCTTTTCCTCCTGTGCTCAAGGACAAGCATTCTGTTAGTATAAGCAAAATCTGAGACCCATATTTTAGGAAATCAGTAAGACATGATTTTATAGAGATACATGAATTCCATTGATCCATTATTATAATCCTCTTAAAAATTATCATAGTACAAGATTTATGATGTTATTGTTAGTAAATATTTTATCATATAAATTTTATATATCCAAATACTACTCTAAATTAGTCCAATATATTAACAAACTTGTCAATAAAATGATGGCTTGTAAAAAATATCTAGGGAGACAAATATTTGGAAATAGGAATGACAGAAAATAGGGAATTTGAATCAATATATTATCTTCATTGAGCAATAATGGCTTTTGCTTATGTATAGCACATTACTTCAGTAAATAAAATCTGAAGAAGCAATAGTCTGAGTTCTATTTTCTGGAAATTTTTGTTGTTGCTTTTCTAATGTGCTTTCCCTTTTTAAAAATAGAAATGTGAAATGAAGATATGGTGTTAAAATCCATTACTCCAGACAAATCCCAGTTTTATTATAAAAGCAAGTCTACAACACTTAACAGAACCGAGCTCATGTTCAGATGGTTTTTCCGATGTAAATCCAAGATGAGTGAGCCAATTTTTACAAAATAAAAAGCAATTTGTACCTTTGCCCAAAACTTACACTGAATATTTTTGCAGCTTTGAAAATATTTAGATAAGTTTTTTTTAGTATTTTTTCATTTTACTCCTGATATTTCCTATTTCAAATGGGGCCTGAAAGTAAAAGAGCAGCCCTATTTCCCTAGAGAATTTATTCTTATAGGAATTTTAACCCAAGTAGAAACAGAAATGATTAGAAATGTTAATGAGGTCCATTTCATTTAATATTGAAGGTGAAGTGGAACCACTTAATGCCCGTGAGGTTCAGATAACTATTAAAAATCAGTAGTCTCAGATTTTTTTTTTTAAGATTGAGTCATTTTTAAGAAGAATTCTGCCAGATTATTTTACCCTTTGCAAAATATTTTCCATATATTGCAAAGTTTTATATTCGATCTTCATCCATACCAGGATTGAACCCATATGCATGGTCTCAATTGCATTAAATGGTAAGGGAACAAGAACAGATAACTAAACCTCCAGTGGAAAGAAAATTAGCAACTTCATGAATTATACTTTCTTCCATTCATTTTAAACAAACCAATTGTTCCTTTAGCCAGCAAGATGCACTTCGATTATATAAGCTTATGGCTGCCATTAATAAATGAGGTTGTTTGGATTTTATAGGAAATTAATGTCTGGGGGCGGCTAGGTGGCATAGTGGATAAAGCACGGGCCTTGGAGTCAGGAGTACCTGGGTTCAAATCCGGTCTCAGACACTTAATAATTACCTAGCTGTGTGGCTTGGGCAAGCCACTTAACCCCATTTGCCTTGCTAAAAAAAAAAAAGGAATTAATGTCTTCCACTGAATATTTTTACAGGGTTAACAGGCAAAACATTGTATAAAATATTGTGACAAAGTGACAATGAGTTTATAGAAAGGAAAAATAAGAAAGCATAATTACTGAATTGGTGATTTGTTATTCTCCACTATGATTATAGGTCACCAGCCCTGGACAGCTGTAAAAATGAGCATTTATTATGTTTGTCTATATGCAAATTAAAAAATAAAAACAGTTAAATACATGATTAAGGAAAAACCATAATAATGACTTCCTCTTAATAAGAAAGGCAATCTCATAATTGGTGATTTTTAAAAGGAAAAGAGTTGGAATGATTTGGTATTTTTTTATGAAAAAATTAAGCATAATTAGATTTCGCAAAGCAAAGACTTGGAATTATTCCACCACTAAGATCCTGAGTTCTGAAACTTCTTTTTCTGAAAACAATCCTTAGACCTCCACCTCCCTCTTCAAGCATGAGCTTTAGCCTTATTCTGAGCTTCAATTCTGTGATCCCTTTTTTGTTTTTCTAGTTTTGGCCTCATTTAACCTTCTGTATTCTACACCAGTCCCATGTCTCTCTGATTTTAGACTTCCTAACTGCCATATCTGTTGAACTCTCAGACTTATCTACTCTTACTCCCAAGAAGCTCAATTGTGCCAGGGGGAAAAACATAATATTAATCCTCTACTATTTTTTACTAACTCCAATTTATCCTTCAGCGGTGAATAGCAGTTTTGTATCCATCTTTTATTGGCTGCCTATCACAGTCATCATAGAAGTCAGTTCTCATCAGTTATTTATTGAAGACAAGAAAAAAGATCCATTCTCAAAATAGTACCAGTTTCAAATTTATAGAGAAAAGAGTGATAGCTAGAGATATTAAGAAAAATGCTCTTGTGCTAACTTTTTTTGTTAATTTAGTTCTGAAACTCAGTTTTTTCTTAGTAACAATTTAAAAGGATGATACAGTAGCAGGTAAGTAATACAAGTTACTGACTATTTTATTCTAAATGAGAATCTGGGCTTTCTGAATATCACAGGTTTCAAAAAAAAAATCCTACCTATTTAGGGAAAATAACATCTGTGGAGGCAGAGCCAAGATGGCAAAGTAAAATCAGGGACTCAACCAAGCTCTCCCCCAAACCACATCAAATATTTTAAATAATGACACTAATCAAATTTTAGAGTGGCAGAACAGATCTTCCAAGCCAAGACAGTTTAGAAGATGAGTGGGAAGGGTCTGCTGCACCAGGATGAGAGAGGAGCACAGAGCAGCGAGAGCTGAGCTGGGGGGAACTGGTCCCAGCTTTCCGGGAAACAGGTAATCAGGTAACTAACTGGTCAGTGGCAGTAGTGGCAATTTCCAGACCTCTCAGGCCAGGCATGGCCATGTTCAATTGGGAAAATCATCAGGAAAACTCTGCCACATCAAGGTGAAATTGGAACACAGTCTGCAGGCCTTCGCAGAGCAGACCCAACCCCAGCAGACCAGGAGCAGGCATTGGGAGACACTGAATCGACTGAGGCAGCTGCTTCTCGAGCTCTCAGACCACACACAGCAATGGGTTTGGAAGGAGATCGCAAGAATCTCTTTGTTATCCCTGAGGCAGGACGCTGTTGCTTTGTCCATACTCAGATATGGGTCACAGTCTCAGGAAAAACAAGTGGAAAGACAATAGAGTTTACTGCCTTAGTGGATTTGGACTCTTCCTCACAGTTTCAAGGCAGAAAAAAGAGTGACTGTGGTCACCCACAGAGCAGAACACAGGCCAGGAGTGTAGATATAAAAATTTAGAAGAACTGAAAACTTGCCATGCCCTGGAGGTATCTCTGAAAATAGCTACAGAGACCCTCAAAAGCTTGGGACAGTGCATCCTCCATCCTGGAAGAGGAGCCCCACTTTAACAAAGAGTTAAAATCAAGTCATAGGCTGGGGAAATGAGCAATCAAAGAAGGAAAAAAAATCCAACTATAGACAGGTATTATGGTCACATAGAAGATCAATATACACACTCAGAAGAAGATAACAAAGTCAAAGTTTCCATATCCAAAACCTCCAAGATAAATAGGAATCGGTCTCAGGCTATGGAAGAGCTCAAAAAAAGATTTTGAAAATCAAACAAGGGAGGTAGAGGCAAAATTTGGAAGAGAAATGAGAGGGATATGTGAAAATCATAAGAATTGAAAATGCTGAAGAAATTAACATCTTAAAAACCAGATTGAGCCAAATGGAAGAAGAGGTTCAAAAAAGACAATGAGGAGAAGAATGCCTTAAAAAGCAGAATTATTTCAAATGGAAAGGGAGATACAAAGCTCAATGAAGAAAATAATTTCTTCAACTACAGAAATGGAGCAAGGGGAAGCTGATAACTTTGTGAGAAATCAAGAAACAATACAAAACCAAAAGAATGAAAAACAAGAAGAAAATGTGAAATGTCTCATTGGAAAAAAAAACAGCTAACCTGGAAAACAGATCCAGAAGAGATAATTTTAAAATTATTGGACTAGCTGAAAGCCACAACCAAAAAAGAGCCTAGATATCAAGAAATTATCAAAACTGCCCTGACATTCTAGAACCAGAAGTAAAATAGAAATAGAAAAAAAAATCTACTGTTTACCTCCTTAAAGAAATCCCAAAATGAAAGCTGTCAGGAATATTAAGCCATTTTTCAGAGTTCTCAAGTCAATAGTATAGTAATTTTTCAGAGTTCTCAAGAAAACATTGCATGGAATCCAAAAGAAGCAATTTAATTATGGAGTCCCAGTCAGAATAACACAAGATTTATCAGCTTCTCCATTAAGGGATTGTAGGCTTGGAATATGATATTTCTGAAGGGAAAACACCTTAAATTAAGAATCAACTACTCAGAAAAAAACTGAATATACTCTTTCAGGGGATAAGATAGACATTCAATGAAATTAGGGGACTTTCAAATTTTTCTGATGAAATGATCAAAGCTGAACAGATAATTTGATCTTCAAATATTAGACTCAAGTGAAGCATAAAAAGGTAAACAGGACAGGTAAATCATGAAGAGCTTAATGGTATTGAACTGCTGATTTTTTTATGGAAAGATGGTACTGATAACTCAAATGAACTTTTCATTTATTAGGAAGTTAGAAGAAGCATATATATATATATATATAAATATGTATATATATATACATATATATATATATATATATATATATGTATAGACAAAGCACAGGTAGGAGTTGATTTTGAAAGCATAATAAATTAAAAAGATTGAATTAAGGTGTGAGAGAAGAATGTCCTGGGAAAAATGGAAAAGGGGAGATTGAATGGGGTAAATTATTTCACATAAAAGAGTCAAGAGAAAGCTTTTGAATGGAGTGGAAAGGTGGGCGAGGTGAAGGAAAATGAGTGAGCCTTACTCTCATGAATTGGGTCAGAGAGGGAAGAACATCTAGCCTCGATTGGGAACAGAAATCTATTTTATCCTAGAAAAAAGTAAGAGAGGAAAGGGATAGGAGAAAGGGGTTGGGGTATAGGTGATAGAAGAAGGTGATGGAAAAGACTTTTAAGGGGAGAATGGGTGAAAGGAGAGGCAGAATATTAAAATAGGGTAATAAGATGGAGGGAAATACAGTTAGCAATAGCAACTAAGGAAAAAATAATGAAAAAAGTTTCTCTGATAAAGATCTCATTTCAAACAGAGAACTAAGTGAAATTTATAAAAGAATAAGTGCCACTCCTCAATTGAGAAATGACCAAATATATGAATAGTTTTTATATGAGGTTATCAGTATTATCTATTTAGCTCATTTTAAAAAGTGTTCTAACTCATTATTGATTGGAGAAATGCAAATTAGAACAATTATTAGGTACTTCTTTATACCTATTGGATTGTATAATAGGACAGAAAGAGAAAATGACAAATGATGGAGGGTATGTAGGGAAAAAAATGAGAAATTAATTATTGGAATAGTTGTGAAAGACTTAAACAATTCTGTAGAGGATTTTGGAACATTACCCAAAAGCTATAAAACCATCACTACCTTTTAATCTAGCAATGCCTTTATCAAGTTTATATTCTAGGATAGATAAAAAACAGGGAGAAAAGAACCTATATGTATAAGGATATTTATTCTTTTCTGGTGACAAGGAACTGGAGATTGAGGGGATGTCCATCATTTGGGGAAATGTCTAAAAACATTTGCGATCAAGATAAAATATTGTTATGTTATGAGAGATGTTGAACAGGATTCTCTCAGTAAAAACCTTGAATAAGCAGATGCAATGGGAAATGTACTTTATGCAAAGTAGCAGTAATGTTATGGGATGATTAGCTTCCCTTTGATTAGCAGTGCTGTAACCCAAGAGAACTCTGAAGGACTTGTGATAAAGAATATTATCCATCTTGAATACAGATTGAAGCATACTTTTATAACTTTATTTTTCTTGAGGTTTCTTTGGGAGGGCATATATTTACTTTTAGAACATGACTATTGTGGTAATGTTTTTGATGACTTCACATTTTTAACCTTATCAAATAGCTTGCTTTCTCAATGGAGGGGGATTGGGGTAAGCAGAAAGGGGAGAGAATTTGGAATTCAAAGTTTTAAAAGTGAATGTTGAAAGTTGTTTTCGCATGTAACCAAGGAAAAATTTAAATTAAACTAAAAAAAAAAAAAGAAAATGACTTCTATCACTCTTCACTCTTACCCCCTCTTTGCTTTATCTGAATATACCAGAGCCATTTGCTATGAGGCCCTTCAATTTTCTTACTCCATTTTTCCTAAAAATTCTTCTGTCTTTAACCTTATTTTTTTTAGGGTTTTTTTTTTTTTTTGCAAAGCAAATGGAGTTAAGTGGGTTGCCTAAGGCCACACAGCTAGGTAATTGTTAAGTGTCTGAGATCGTATTTGAACCCAGGTACTCCTGACTCCAGGGCCGGTGCTTTATCCACTACGCCACCTCTTCGCCCTTAACCTTATTTTTCTTGCCTGTGGTGTCAGAAGATAATATACCTTGTTAAACCTATTGTTTTGGGGGGGGGGTTGGGGGCAAGGCAATGGGGTTAAGTGGCTTGCCCACAGCTGCACAGCTAGGTAATTATTAAGTGTCTGAGGGCAGATTTGAATTCAGGTACTCCTGATTCCAGGGTTGGTGTTCTATCCACTGTGCCACCTAACCACCCCCTAAACCTATTGTTCTTATGTCATATGTTGGTGTATTGTGTGTGTGACAATACACCTCTCTCTTTTGAATATATTTATTCTTTCTATTGGACCCTTCCTTTCAACCACAAATATACCTGCTGTGTGGGATAAAAATCCACTTTAAAAAACATAGAGAGGGGCGGCTAGGTGGCATAGTGGATAAAGCACCGGCCCCGGAGTCAGGAGTACCTGGGTTCAAATCTGGTCTCAGACACTTAATAATTACCTAGTTGTGTGGCCTTGGGCAAGCCACTTAACCCCGTTTGCCTTGCAGAAAAAAAACAGAGAGACTACTCTGAGCAAAAAGGAAAGTTTATTTTGGCTTTTCTCAAGAAAAGGGCATACTCCAAGTCTCACAAAGGTAGTGAAAATCAAGGAACTGACACGAGGTGACAGTCAAGCAAGATTATATGGCCTAGTGCGATTCCCCCCTCCCTAGCCCCCTCTCTTCCAACCTGATTGGTTAAGGTTTTAAGAGTTACAATCTTTTGCAAAAAATCTACCCAGCAACAAAGAGAAGAATAAAAGGTTTTCATAAAATATTATCTCAACCATCCAGATAGCAAGGGTATCAGAAGAAGATTTCTAATGACCTTCTGTTAAATGAATTAATGTATGAGTATGCAAGGTCTTCTAAGGAACTCTACTATTTTCTTTAGTACTTATCAAACAAAAGAAGGCAGGCTACTATTCTCATGGTCTATTATCAAATAGATGGCTCACTAAGACTGCAAGGTCTCTTCTCTGGAAGTATTCCACTATTTCCACCCCCCCAACAGAATCAATTCAAGGTCTTTCTGGAAATAGTTCACTGTTTCACTCCCTAGCAGAATTGGGAGGGTGTCTGACTAGGAATGCAAGGCCTCTTTCCCTCTAAGAATGGTCTACCTTTGTTTTTAATGATTTTTAACCCTGAGAGGACTTCACCAGGAATATTAACTCTTAAGAGGGAATATTCCATGCACCACCTTTGCTTGAATATAAAAATCAAACAAAATAATAAAAAAATTTCTTGATGGTTTTACTCTCTAAAACCATCCCATCATTTTTTTTTTCATCCCTGCTAAATTTTTTGAAGGAATAGTCTACCAGGATACCTTTTCTATCATGAACCAATTAATTCCCTGAACTTCAGGCTCAAGTAGTAATGAGACTAACTTATTAAATAAATGATGGTCATAAAGTCAATATCTTACCTCAAAATGGTAGATAAATTCTATGATTTACTTTATAAAATACTCCAAATTAAATTAAGATATATTCTGATACTTGTGTCTTCAGTATAAATATGAGAAAAGATAAAAATCGAGAGATAGAAAAATAGATGGAGAAAGGAATGAGAGAATTCAAAGATTAATAAATTATCTAGAATCTTTAAGTCTCTATGTCAGTCATTAATTCAATCAATAAATATTTTAAAGTGCCTACTCTGTGCCAAGACATTGTGTTAATATTGAGAACATTGTCTTAAAAAAATTGGCAAGTGCTGATTATGGTGAATAAAGTGGGAGGATGTGTTAAGCATTCAAAGTGTGCCCAGAATCAGTCTTTAAGATATATTGGAAAGCAGCCTGTGTTCAAATGTACTTCTTTGCCTTATAAGCAATGGTCTTCTTTAATTATTCATTGACTATTGTGTTCTATGACTTTGAGTCAAACAACAATACCATTAAAATATTGGTTTTTCAAAGGTGGGACTTTTTTTAGAGAAAAAATTTGTGCTTGTTCCAATAGCTTTGCATCTTCTTAAAGATGATCCATCCTTTTTTCTTCTTCCTTTTTAATTGAAATACTTCTTCTGAAATGCTCAGAACTTACCTGCTGAGGCCCTGGGATGCAACTACTCTTAACTACCAAAAATTTTGATGGACTTCAGTTCTAAAACTATGGCTCACAAAACTACACGTGAATTTATTTTTAATACTCAATTGTAAGACATAGTTTAAAACGGTGGTGGTTCCTAAAGTGATATGGTAAAAGCATCAACAACAACAAAATATCTTCTCCATAAAACCTGGATTTACTCAGCATTTTTGGGAAAGTAGAAACCCAAAGAGTTCACAAGTAGAGATGAAAATGTATTAATTGACTATTCTTTCACTTGAACATTTAGAGACTGTTAAAGAGTTATTAATTGACCTGAGGAGAGGGAGAAAGATGGAGTAATGACTAGTCAGTGAAGTAGTGAAGTAGTCAGAGTATACATTTATTCATTAAGCTCACCATCTTATATGGACATCTTTTAGGAGACCCCAAAACAAAAATAACATCAAAGATCACATATCACTCTAACAAATATAATAATAATGAAAAAGTTTGAAATACTGTGAAAATTACCAAAATATCACCCAGAAACACAATGTGGGCACCTGCTGTTGGAAAAATGGTCCTGATATACTTGTTCATTGTAGGGTTGACACAAACCTTGAATTTGTAAAAACAAAATCAAACCCAAAACATAATATCTGCAAAATACAATAAAATGAATATTCCTGTAATAAGATGTTACATCATGACATGATGGCTATCCTGTGTTCTTAAAAGATATGTCTTCAAGATTCAGGCTCTGGAAAAGTTTTGGATATGAGTCTAGCAAAGGAGATGTCTGTTATTTGATAACCAGACTAGCTAAATTGAGGGTTTTATATTCACAAAGCTAACCATATCAGTTTCATAAAACTTTTGTTTCATCGGTTCACGAAGGCCATCAACTAGAGCATAAGAGATTTGGGAAATATATCTGGTGAAGGAATTTCTCTACTAATGAAATGACTCATACATCAAGGAGAATTTTTAAAAACAATTTTTTTGCCCAAATCTATGACTTTCAGAAATTTAAAAATGTGAGTACATCTGTTTCTCATGAAATCAAATGAAGGAAGATGAATAGAACTTTCTATTTCATGATACCAGACACATTACCCCTTTAATTTCTTTCTTCTTGTAAGTAAATACAGCCAGTTTTCTACACTGAGAGTCATAAAAATCCAGTTTTAAAAATCCAGCAAGTCTTTCATGGCTGTGCCAGTGATACTGAGTTTTTATGATGCTTTTGCTATGAACGTATTTCATGCCATACATTTGATACCCAACTTTAAGTGAGTGACATAGAATATTCTTTTTCCATCTTTGTGGTCTTTTTAGAAAGAACTGCCAATTCATTATTTAACTTCTCCGGTATTGTCCATAGCATTGTAATTCTATTATTTCCTTGAGATTCCTTAAAGTAAGTAATCATGAAAAACATAGCAAAATGAGAAAGGATTACAAAGGTTGTGTCCCTTTTTGTTAGGTATAATTAATCCCTTACCACTTCAAACCTCTAAAAATCAGATACAGAATGAAAGATATCAATAATCCTATATGTTTTAGGAAGATGTTAAGGGAATAGAAAAAAATAAAATTCAGTCAATTTTATATGGCACAAGTTTGTAAAGCCTTCAATGTAAATGTTTGTGTTTAAATATGGTGGCTAGGTGGCATAGTGGATAAAGCACTGGCCCTGGAGTCAGGAGTACCTGGGTTCAAATCCTGTCTCAGACACTTAATAATTACCTAGCTGTGTGGCCTTGGGCAAGCCACTTAACCCCATTTGCCTTGTAAAAACCTAAAAAAAAAGATAAATATATGTGTATATATTTAAATGTTATATATTATGCATATACATATATATGCATATATACATACATAGAGAGAATGAGAGAGAGCGATAAAGAAATGATAAATTTTGTTGGCTTCCTGTTTAGTTATTTTTGAGTCCTGTAGTATATTATATTACATTATGATTTTATTCTTAGTTCCTTTTTGTATTATGTAATTTTATGAAAAAATAACTATTAGTATGAGAAATTGAGACTCCAAAGCATTTCTGTGAATTGATACATAGCAAGATAAGCAGAATCAAGGGAATAATTTCATCAAAAATTACTTATTTACTATTGTGTACAACACACTATGGTGGTGATTCAAAGAAAGATAAAAAAACAGTCCCTATCTCAAGGAGCTCACAATTTAATTGGAAAGACATTATACAAATAACTATGTAACAAGTAAGCTTTATACAAGAAAAATTCGAAATAATCTATAGAAGGAAGGTACAAACACTAAGGGGATTGAGAAAGAAAAAAAACTCTTGTTGAAGGTGTCCTTTTAGTGGGGATCTGAAGGAATCCAGGGAAGCCAGGAGTAGAGAGGAAGAAATAAAACAGGTACAATTTAAATAAAACTTGGCCTCTACTCTGCTAAAGCCTAAATATTCTCATAAGTATTTCACATATCATATTTCCCCATGTAGAAGACACGTCTTAATTTTGAGGCCCGAAATTTGAAAAAAAATGTATTGCATAAAGTTATTGAATTCAAGTTTTATTCATCATAAAATTCACACAACTTCTCATTACTGTCAAAACTCCCATCCATTAGCTCGTCCTCCTCTGTGTTTGATGACGAATCACTGTTTTAGGAGAGACTGAGCATAAGCACTCCCTGGGCAAGTCTGGTGTGTAGACTTAGTCCATTCCGTTTCATGAACCTGATGCACCAATTGCGTCTCCTTCATTGACAATTCTTCCTGCCTCCTGTTGAGTCATCTTTGTGGGCATAAGAATTCCAATGGCCCTTTGTCTTCCATCCATCTGTTCAATTCCCTCTCTAAATCAGGTCATTTTGCTGCCTTGCTTCTCAAGGCCTTCTTCTGCAAGGATGTTTCAGTACATAGAGAAAAGGTAAGGCTATCATCTATTCAGAAATATGTGAGAATGGGGCAACTAGGTGGCATAGTGGATAAAGCACTGGCCCTGGAGTCAGGAGTACCTGGGTTCAAATCCGGTCTCAGACACTTAATAATTACCTAGCTATGTGGCATTGGGCAAGCCACTTAACCCTGTTTGCCTTGCAAAAAAAAAAAAAGAAATATGTGCGAATAGGTAAAATGGTAAAAAAAATACAAATGATAGTTGTCTCATTTGATGATATAGTATATAAAGAAAAGTAGAGTAGAGAGAAGAAAGGTTTGAAAGTGGAATAGTACTATATTGTGATTGGTTTTCCATGTTGTATTAGGGTATTTGAATTTCAGTTGCTAGATAATAGGAAATTATAGAAAAGTTTTCTGCAAAGGAATTATTCGGTTGGATGTCTGTATAGAGATAGTAATCTCAAAGTCATAGAAGAGATGGATTAGAAAGGGAATTAATTGGGGGCAAGGTAATTTAGAAGACTATTTTAATACCAGGGAATGATAATGAGAGCTTGAGGAATGGTAGGGTTATTTCAGAGATAGAATTGGCAGGAATTGATGATTGTTTAGAGCTGGGAAGAGGGAAAAAAAGGAGTTAAAGATAACACCATGGTCAGAACTTGAGGATATTGTGAGAATGCCAGGACAACTAAGAGAAATACATGAAGGGAAAAAAAAATCTAAGTTTGACTTTGAACCTACTGAGTTTCTAATGTTAGCAGGATGTCAAAGAGAAAGTTGCCTAATGGAAAGCTTCTGAGAGGGGGTTAAAAGCACAGTAGAGAGGTTAGAACTGAATTTATAAATTTGAGAGTAATTTTCAATGATGTACATTTAAGTTATAAGAAAGGATGAGAATGACCAAGGGGGAAATTGTAGAGAAAGAATAATTATCCAAGGAATATCAACACAAGCCACAGGAAACATCAGTATTAAAAGACTAGGAATAGGACGCATAGACAGACTTTTTTTTTTTTTTTGCTTTGGACTGACAGTGACTAAGTTTTTGTTTGTATTACCATTATCAAGCCTCATTGAAAGTAAGGATGGATCTTGTCAAAGAGTATGACTGAACATTGTAGTGACTGTAATATCTCCAGTTTGAGGAGGAGGGGTGGAGGTCAGGGCAAGATGAAAGTAAACATAGCTGAGAAGTTCCTGCACACAATTACTCTGTTGTGTTAAAGTCAGCTCTAACCCTCCTGTGAACTGATTGCTAAATTTTCTGTGTGTGCATTCACACTTCAGAAATAAGACATTACACCAAATCAGAGCTTGATTTATTGTTTATTAATTGACTTTAAGAAAACAATGGGGGCAGCTAGGTGGTACAATAGATAGAGCACTGGCCCTGGAGTCAGGAGTACCAGAGTTCAAATCCGGCCTCAGACACTTAATAATTGCCTAGCTGTGTGACCTTGGGCAAGTCATTTAACTGTATTGCCTTAAATTTAAAAAAAATTTAAAAGGAAGCAATGGAGAAAATGATAATAAATTAAACTAAAAGATGTATTGTGGACACTGCCCTTGGCCAAAATCCCAATGCAAGCAATCAAAGATCAAGAACAAAGTAGATAAATTTTGAAGTTGAAAAACCTCAGAGACAGGCTGTAATTAGAGTCAAGAGTAAAATAAGATTAAAAGCAAGTCACGCTAAAGTTTGTGAGAAGAGTATCAAGAGACAAGATTTGCAATTCATATTGTAATTACTCAGGAATGAGTATGTAATGGCATTATTCTCAGTTTACTGTACTATTTGGCCTGTAAGTGCACACATATTTTTATGCCCTCGGGTATGTGGCAGTCCCTGACTTACAGCTTCTTCTGAAGTCTTTTCAGCTGGACAGCTCCTGTCCATTTCCATTTCCTTATTCTCCACAGAAATAGTCAAGCCCTAACCTATCAGATGTACGAAGGATAAATTTTGCTCATGATCACACTGTGCTTCTAGAGGACTTACTTTTCCTCTCATTTAATCATAGCTTATCAATCATTGGTAATTTATTTTCTGTTCCCTAGAAAGTGCTATCTGGTAGTTCGATCATTAGACAGAATGGACAAAGCAGCAGAATGGACAAAGATTGCCTACCTAGTCTTTCGAGTTTTTCCTTTACTGTTCTTCAGGTTTAAAAGATTTGGAGGATTAAGCAGCTATACCTCTCCATTTAGGTGAAAATGAATTCTTAGCTTATATGAAGAGTCAGTACACTTTTTTATTTTTGAATTTGTTTGCCATATCCAGTGGTACCCTCTGGTGTGCAATGGGTAGAGAACTGGATTTGAAGACAGGGAGACTTGAATGTTTACTAGTCATATGAACCTGGGCAAAACACTTAGCTTTTCTCAGCTGCAGTTTCCTCATCTGTAAAAAATGGGTCTTAATAATAGCATCTACCCTACAGGGTTGTAGTGATGATGAAATAAGATGTTTCATGTAAACACATAAAGCCCTTTGTGAAACAAAATACTATATCAATGTTGACTATTCTTATTATTATAATAACCAAAAAAATTACTACTAACTCTGAGTTCCTTGATGCTAAGGATGATATTGAATCAATCCATTAATCAATCAACCAGTGTTTATTAAATGCCTATTATATTTCAGCTTTGAGAAGCAAAGGGGATAAGGAATGAATAATGAATAATAATAAGAGATAACAAAGCTAACATTTCTATAGCTCTTTAAGATTTGCAAAATGTTTTGCATGTGTCATCTCATTATCCTCACAAAAACTCTGGGGTATAGATACTATTATTAACCTTATTTTACAGATGAAAAAACAGATAGAAGTTAAGTGACTTGGTTACTCAATTAATAAGGTCAAATTTGGACTCAGTTCTTCATGAATTCATACTCATATCTCTATCCAGTGTCTGAAATGGAACAATGCCTACTTGCAGTAAATGAGCTTATATTATTACAGGGGGTAGATATATTCACACTTGCACACACAAATAGTATTTCACTCTCAAGTCAAGATATCACCCGTGACATCATTGATCGTTTTTGAAAATGAAGAAGATCAACACACACATAAATATACATATACATGTAAATATACACAGCATAAATATAAAGTTAATAAATGTAAATAAAACAATGTCAAGTACATAAGTAAATCATTGTTCAATAAAGACATGTAGAATATAGCACATTACCTGGAACATGCTATGGACTTAATAATAAATGCTTTTTGACTTTCATGTTTCTATCTCCTAAACACAACACTCTTGACATAACAGAGGCTTTGTAAATGTTCATTGAATTGAATATATGTTTAGAGTCAGGATGGACTGAGAATTATGCCTTCTTTAATTTTTGGTTGAAGAACTACATACAATTGCACAGTGAACAAAGCCACAGAGTCATTGGATTCCTATTTCAATGGTTTTTCACAGTTTTGCTCCAAACAATTTTTGGAATATGTCAATTCTGTGCATTTAGAGAAGATTCTGTGGATGCTTATTATGTAAATGGCCTTGTCTTAAGTACTCTAAAATAATCTAAATAATCCTTTAACAATTGATGAGCTTGTGAACATCTCCAGATGTTCTTTCTCGGGAGTGAGATGGTATTGATTGTACCAAACCCCGGGACCATGTTCTAAATCTGATTCATGATTACTCAGGATAATAAATTCTTGCACGGAAAAAAATAATTACCTGCTTCAGGGACTATTGTATACCTTTGGATAAATAATTCACATAGTTTCATTAGCAGTACAAACATTTTGGACAGATGCTGCATGGGCAATGAGTTGGATCCTAAATTAAATAGGAATGAGGAGAATGACTTGAATTGCATTTTAAAAAATTATACGGTACTTGAAATCAATTTCTCCCCTCTTTTTTTTATAAATTACCCCCTTTTATAAACCTTTGTTGCTGATAATGTCTGTAAACCATGGAATATGACAGTGTCTGAAAGATTGTGATTATATACCAAAAACAGTGGAGAGACACAGGGCTAGAGAGAAAAGTGTCTTGTGGTATAAAGAGTATGGAGGGGAGCTAGATGTCACCAAGGATAGAGTATTGAATCCAGAGTTAGGAAAACAGGAATTCAAATCCTACCTCAAACACTTAATAGCTATTTGTCTCTCAGTTTTCTCCTCTGTAAAATGGGAATGATAACTGCATTGAAGGCCCAGAGGTTAAAACAAGATAAGATAAAGTGCTTTACAAACCTTAATACTATATAAATACAAGCTATTGTTATTTTTTCAACATCACTGAAAATGTGAAATTATGCTAAAGAGATGATACAAAGGATGTCAAAAGAGAAATGTGTCATCTTCCCAGTTGTCTTGGTCATGAAGCAAGAGTGCTGTAACACGTGTAATAAAAAGAGAACTCAAGGAAGACCCCCTAGCACTTTGGATAGAATTTATTCTATCAGGAGTTTATGTGAAAGCATGATTAATTATATAGGATGGGCTGGCATGAATGGACTGAGAACTACATCAATGGAGAAAATACCCATTTCAGAAAGATCACAGATCCATTCAAGTGATGCAAGAATCTTCTAGTCTTTATTTTATTTTTCTTATTTTAGTCTTTATGCTTATTTTAAACAAATACAAAAATAAGAAAATAAAATAAAACATTGCCATTTACCAGCAGAAAATGAGAGGACTAATTATAAATAAATAAATTCCCATTTCAAGAAAACATAATAAATATTTCACATTGCATTCAAAGCTGTACATCTTTTCTGTACTTCCTTATAAGTTTTCTTTTGTTCTTTGCTGTTCATTTTTTAAAAAATATATTTTCTCTCCCTACCACAAGAAGGTTACATTTAAGTGAGGCACACATACACATGGACACATACAGATATACATACACACACCTATACATAGATATCTAAAATCATACATATATACACATAGACATTCATATGCATATATCTAAGACTGTACTATGCTTATTTCCACTTGACCTCTGTTTCTCAGAAGGTGAATAGCATCTTCCTTAAGTCAATAATTTTCTAGTTTTTACAACAAATGTTCAGTCTATTATGATAATAGTTTAATCATCCATTTTGATATGAATTGTTAAATCATGAAAAGAAATAATTGCTATTAAACATATTAAACAACTGTTCTTTGAAACGCCATGGTAGCTGGGTTTGAAATAGTATGCATTCCACAAATCTCCTAGTAGGCAGTAGGTTGACGCTTTTTCTTAGGTACTTATTTATCTCAAAGACATGCTCCCTTCTCTGTAACAACATGTGATCTATGACATTTGTCTTTTTCCTTTTCAGATAACTTGATTATCTTTTTGGCCCATAGGCTTATCTTTCTTTGATTTAATCCATTATTTTATTTTCTTTTAAAATTCTGGTTCTATTTCTCATTCTCTTTTCTTCTTTTTCTGCACTTTATTTTCTGTTTTCTGAAATTGCTGCAAGCTGCTTTCCCCATAGTGGTAATGTAATCAAAAGAGCTACTAAACTTTTATAGTGATTTGATTAAAGTGCTCTGTGTTCATCTATGGAATTTATGCTTTTTAACTTTATGCCAAACTATAGCATAAATCCTAAAGATTCTTTTCGAGGAAATAAAGGTGTTTTCCATCAGAGTTAGATTTAGTATGAGTTAAACAAACCTCCTGAAGGAACAGGCAACTTCAGTCAGAATGGATCTTTCTTCTTCCTGATTGTTCATTGTTGAGTCCCTTTTCTGAACTCCCTCAAACTTCCCCAAGTGAGCACTGGAGGGACAGGAGACAAGGAAAACAAATTTCTCCCTATACACCAAGATCTCCAAGGTCTCTGTTTATTTACCAGTGTTTAAATATCCTCCCAGTCCCTTAATCCACTCCCACTCTCATGGCACTTAGAAAAACAAGACTGATGCTCAAGGACACCAGGTGAAGATAATTTATAGTGCTCCCCCCCCCACAAAACAGTTCCTAACATTCATTATCATCATATTAGCGTCATTAAAATTCCATCTGTAGTTCTCTAAATATTGCAGGTTTATAGTAGTAAGAGTGGTAGTAGTAGATCACATTGATATAATGCTTTATGGGAACATTTTTAATGTGCTTTCTTCCCAATGTCCCTGTATCCTTATTTTACAAAAGAGGGAACTGAGGCACAAGCATTTAAATAACTTCTCTAGGGCCCCATGATTAGTCAATCAATGTAAAAAAAAACCCAACCAAAATCAGACCTATGTATTCTAACTCTCGAGTCCCTCATTGTGATCATGCTATATTTTCTGAACAATACTGCAGACTCTTTGAGAACAGTGATCATTTCTCCTCCCACAGTATTTACCAGAATGCTTGGCTGATAGTGGGTACTCAGAGTTATTGATTTGAAAACAGAAAAGCCTTTATAGGTTTTGAGTTCTTTTTGTACTTTTTTTCCTATCTTGTGTGTAACCAGTTACTGTCAAGAGTTAATGCATCTTAAAAGGTTGGCAAAAACAGAAGAGTTGGTAAGGAGATTTCATACATATATATACACATACATGTATATACATGTATATATACATTATATATATGAAATCTTCAGTTATATAGGTTGTCCTTTCACGGATGGAGTTATTTTTTTTAGGTTTTTTTTTTTTGCTGGGCAATGGGGTTAAGTGGCTTGCCCAAGGCCACACAGCTAGGTAATTATTAAATGTCTGAGACTGGATTTGAACCCAGGTACTCCTGACTCCAGGGCCAGTGCTTTATCCACTGCGCCACCTAGCCACCCCTGGAGTTATTCTAATAAAGCTTTAATACTGCTAAAAGGAGTGGGTTGGACAGTTTATGGGGGAAGGGGGAAACCTTCTGCAGGAGGTGAGACTTTGAGCTGTCTCAAAAGGAGCAAGGGAAACCATGAAGTGGAGATGAGGTGGCAGAGCATGAGGGACAGATTGAAAATGGGAAAGTTAGGTTTCTGTTTGAGAAACAGCAAATAGTTGAATTGAAGTGAGAGAAGATGATTAATGCAGGAAGACTGGAAAGGTAGCAGGAGGGACTGTGTTGTAAGGACTTTAAAATGCCAAATAGAGGATTTTATATTTGATTCTTTATGTAATAATGAAGGAGCCAATGAAGTTGAGTGGGGGATCAGAGGTGAAATAACATGGTCACACTCATACCTTAGGAAAATCACCTTGTCATCAAAATGGAGTGAAAAGACTTGAGGCACAGAGATAAATTGGAAAACTATTGTAGTAATGCAAGTAATTGCTGATGAGGGCATGTCTATGGATTTTCTATGTAGTTTGGCACCATGTTCTAAGGAGTTTTGAGATTTCTGAAGTTTTTAGAATAACATCTGATTTATAAATTTCCTAGGAGAAATTTTCATAATTTCTATATTTGTGATTAGTCATAGCACAAATGAATGGTAGAATGCTGTTGGACATTTATAACTAAAATCTTTTATATCATTATTGTTGCCATTTGTTTACTGGTAACTGTTTTGTATTTTATCCTCATATGCATGTGAACAACTTCCTTTTTAGAATTCAGTATTTTTTATTGAATCAAAGAGTTGCAGAGAGGAGCAATTAAGGGGCCCTCTTAGCTAATATAATCAAGCAAATATGCTTTGTGGCGGATCTATTTTCTTAGTTGCAGTTTTATCTGTTCCCATATTAACATTACTACATTTAATCTGCAAGCCATCTGTTTGCATCCATTTAAAACTATTTATTTTAATTTTAGCTTTCTACATATGAAAAAAAAGTTGTGCATGGATGTGCATATTGGTAATGATAGTTGGTTTTAAGCTTTTGGTGCTTTTTAAATTTAAAGCACTTTTTAGTAAGCATATTTTATGCATTTATTAAAGAAAATGTGAGAATTATATTTTGCTTTAGGATTTACAAAGTGTGTTCTTTATATTTAGTATTTGATATAGATTATAGGGATTTTTTTACAAATAAGGAAACTGAGTTTTATAGACATTTCCATAACCATAATACTAATAAACCTAAGAAGAATAATTTAAGTCAAATCTCTTGCCTCTTCATCTTCCATCCTATCATTTCACCAGATTACATTTTGTTAATATGTAAAATAATGGTAATATACCTACTTACTCTATAGAACATTGAAAATGAAGAAGAGGGTGGTTCTGTAATAACTTCCTAATTTATCTCATTGCCATAAGTGTCTTTCCTTTCCAATGAAAATATAACTCAGAGCTCTAGTCCATTTGACTAAGACTACATTAGAAAATAATTATCTCAATGTCAGTTCCTTCATGATGGGTAGAGTTGCTTGAACTTCAGTGAGGAAAAATTCTACTTCCTGACTTGTAATGAATACTTGGTATCACCCAAGGGGAGATCTCCCAAGTCTCTAGTTAGGGATAGTTTTCTACTCCTTCCTGGAGTCCTTTCCCTCCAGGAACCTGAAAGGAATTAGGAAAATTCCTCTCAAATTTTGCCAATTCTGGTCAGACTTTAGAGAAATATGAAAAGAATTACATGAACTGATGCTGAGTCAAGGGAGCAGAACCAAGAGAACATTGTACACATATACAATAACATTATGAGGGGCAGCTAGGTGGTGCAGTGGATAGAGCACTGGCCCTGGAGTCAGGAGGACCTGGGTTCAAATCCAGCCTCAGACACTTAATAATTACCTAGCCGTGTGGCCTTGGGCAAGCCACTTCACCCCATTTGCCTTGCAAAAACCTAAAAAAAATAACATTATGAAATTATTTGCTTAACTGTGATGGATGTAGCTTCTCTCAGCAGTTTAGAGAGCAAGGAGAACTCTGAGAGACCTGCTATGGACAATGACATCCACATTCAGAGGGAAAAAACCAAATATGAATGCACACTATGTTAACTTTTTTTTGGGGGGGGGGTTGCAAGGCAATAGGGTTAAGTGACTTGCCCAAAGTCATACAGCTTGGTAATTATTAATTATCTGAGGCTGGGTTTGAACTTAGGTCGTCCTGACTCCAGGTCTGGTGCTCTATCCACCACTATGCCACTTGTTAATTTAAAAAAAAACTCTTGTGTTTATCTTTCATATTTCAAGGCTTTCTTTCCCTTTAATTCTAAAATATCATACCCAAAAATGTCTAATATGTAAATATGATATATATACAAATATACAATTTTTGCCAGACTCTTTGCCACCATGGGGAGTGGATAGGGAAAGGAAGGTGGTCGAAAAATACATAATTCATAAATTTGCAAATGGATGAATGTTGAAAAATTACCATAGCATATAATTGGAAAAATAAAATAAAATTTCAATTAAAAAATTACCAACTCAACATCTCATGAAAAGAGTATTAAGTAATAATTCTCCAACAATGAGGAAACTTTTATGTAACTGAGCTTGAACCTTGAGTTACATATCATTTGCAAACTGTCAAACTATATTCCCAAAACATAAATCTGCATTTTATTGCCCTACTTAAAAATGATAATTACTATTTCACTATCTAGGATAAAATATCAAATTCAAAGCCTGGCATTTAAAGTTTGCCAGGCTTCCACTTATCTTTCTAGTGTTATTTAATATTGCTTCCTGCCTTTGCATTCTAATAATGCTTGTTAATTGTCCCCTATACATAATGTCAGATAGGGTTCCCCCATCTGATGAACTGTCTCAGAGAATTCATAACTGCCTTCAAAACTCAGCTCAAATTTCCTGAAATGAGACCTTTCCTTTTCCACCCTTCCACTATTCCCATTTTTATAGACCTCACTTCCTCTTTAAATTACCTGCACACATTTTACAGATATTTACGTATATGAAGGTAGGGTAATGCAGGGAAAGAACACTGATAAGGGGCAAGTCATTTTACCAATTTGGATCAGTTTATCATCAGAAAAATGAGAGAATTGGACTAAATTATAGATATTTTAAAATAAAATACATGCAAAATAAAAGCTAAGTAACTTGAAGTGTAAGTGAAGTCAAATATCTACAATCCAGGAAATCAGGAAAGTTGATGGATACTTCTTGAACCAAGATTTAAGTACAGATAAACGATTTCAAGAATTAGGGGTGCAGAGGAAAGAACATTCCAGGAATATGGATAACTTGTGTAAACGCATGGTAGTAGAATATGTATTGTCAGCTATGGAGACCAGTGAGTAAGCCAACTTAGATGGAATATCAAGTATGGTAATGGGAGAAAAGAAAAAAAAAATTAAATAGGTTGGAGCCAGAATGTGGAAGAGTTTAAATGTCAAAAGAAGGAGTTTGTGTTTTGTCTCAGATGTAATAGGGAACCTCTGAAGAAGACCTTTTACCTGGAGAGAAGTATAATCAAAATTATGCTTCAGATAAATTACCTTGGCAGCTGGGTGGAGTCCCTAGAAACCAACTGAAGCTATTGATTTAGTTCAGATGACTTTTGTGAACTAATATGGTGACTGAAAGGGAAAAGAGGAGATAATTTCCAGACCAGAATAGAATTTAGAAGTCACCTACTACAATCCTCTTAACTCAAAAGAGGGGGCTTTCAAAGGTAATTTCCCATACTCACATAGGTAGCAATAAAATCAAAGATTTGAACTCAATTCTTATTTCCATTAAATTATCACACTTTTTAGAGTTAATTTGAGAATTTGAAACAAACTTTTACTGTCTCTTCCACCCTTCTCTCTTTATCCCCCAAGAAAGAAAGATTGTTTTCTTTTATCTTATACAAATTTTCATATGATTTTTCATTGTTATTTTTTTATATTTTTAATTTTCAAGCAGCAAGATTTTCTTCTTGAGATGACCTGCTAAAGTCCCATCATTAATACGTAAAGGAAAGGAACAGGCAAAAAATCTAGTATTTAATGTCTGTGATCTTGTCTATGATCAAGTTTTAGGTGTAGAATTAGTCATGGTCTTATGTTTTTCATTTATCACAAGTCACTGCTATGAAAAAAATGGGCTTTTTCCAAAGAACAGTGGATATGAAAATTAGTTAAGGAAAAAATACCAACAGTGATTTTTTAAAGGAAGTAGCAGGAAAACCACAGTGATTTAATTCACTGCATGTTCCCATCAGTGTTTGGCAGCAAGCTGTCAGGTCTTGATCTATATAAAAAAGGCTTAAACCATACAGTTCTGTGTGGTATATGACATGAAAGAGACTTGAGACATTTCCAAGGTGATCATTGGCTTTAAATATAGTGGAGTGTTAGCTTGGATAGGCTGAAGACATATACAGCTGCCACAGATTGACTGCAGCTCCTACTGGCTTGGCTAAGAAAAAGTCATCTTCTGGATAATCAGGCAGAGCTCCTGCTTCCAGATCCCAAAATTATATCCAGTTCTTTTCTGTAGAAGTACATAGAAAACATTTCAGAAAAAAAAAGTCACTACCAAAATTCATTGAGCAACAACACTTTTCAAAGCATTGTAGAGGATAAACATAAAAAAACCACATACAGTCCATGTGTTTAAAAAGTTTAAAAAATAAAAGGGAAAAGGAAAAGAGAAGAAAGCTAAGAGGAGAGAGGGAGAGTAGAAAAGGAGAGAGGAAGGAGAAGAGAGGAAGAGAAAGATTAGAGAGAAAGGGAGGAAGGGAAAGGAGGAGAAAAAAGAAAAGTCAATGTAGATGGTGGTTATATCCAGGTGTGCTTTCAGGTCACTAAGGAATAGACGGTGCTGCTGTTGGAGACTGTGAAAAGAAAGGAGCAGGAGTATGGATATAATACCACATTTGCCTTGGAAACTGTGTCATCTATAAACCTACATGAAAGTTTCCTAACAATCCACCCAGGTGCAGTACATACTTATACTCATAGATACACACACACACACACACACACACACACACACACACACAAAACAAGAAAATAATTATGTGATAAAATATATGTCCCACACCATGCTGCCAGATTCCTCTTTCTGAAATGTTATTTGATCATATGGTTTTCTTAATAGAAAATTACCACTGGCTCTCCAGACATATAGAATGTAAGACAAACATCTTATCCTCCATTTTAAGGAAGGAAAAAAAAATGTTTGTTTCCTTCAAGATTCTTTTTAGCCTGTCCTCAAATTACTTTTCTAGTCTTATCTCCCAATTTTTTCTTAGAGGAAATTTGCTACTCTAGCCAAACTGTACAATAGTGCCAATCAACAATCATTTATTAAGTGCTTTGTGAATAGCTTGCTTGTTCTTGTCTCTGTCTTTTCTACAAGTTGTTTCATGCCTCAAATGTTCTGCCCCATCTCTCTCTCTCCCTGTTAGATTTCCTACCTTTTTTTTTAGCATCAGTTCAAATCCCAGTTCCTCTAGGAAACTTTCTATGACCACTACAGCCAGAAGAGATGCCGTTGATTCCTATGTTGTCTCAATTTTCTTAGTTGATATTATTATTATTATTATTACCATCATCATCATCATTTTGTCTGAAAAGATCTACAGCAAATGATAGTGGCCAACATAGTCTTTTTTTGGCATTTCTAACACAGGCTTAATCTCAGGGGGCTCTCCTTTGACAATAATATAACACAAAATGGAACTGGCCCTGAGGAGCATGTTTAAGAATGCCATTTATATTATACAATTTTTGTCCTAGATACTAAGAATGAATTACCAAAGATAGGACTTCGCAGCAAATAAATAGTAGCTCAGTGACTCCTGTCAATGGGTCAGTTAGCTGGCATAGTATATGGAGTGTTGAGCCTGTCTTCAGGAAAATTCATCTTTGTGAGTTCAAATATAACGTTGGACAATTGCTAGCTATGTGACCCTTGGCAAGGCACTTAAGCCTGTTTGCCTCACTTCCTCATCTGTAAAATGAAGTGGAAAGGGAAATGGCAAAGCATACCAGAATCTATGCAAAGAAAACCTCAAATAGGATCACAGAGAGTCAGACACTATTGAAAAATTACTTAACATCAGCAACATTGACTCCTAAATAAATCTAATGTATATTTCCTACTTTGACTTTTCTTTCTTCTCTCCCAATACTTCTTTCCTACCTTCTAATTTTATAATGGATACAACGATTAGAATAGTAAGTGCAGATAATTCATGTGAGTATATATTCTGTGTATACATATTTAAATGTTTTATTAAAAGTGATTCACAATCAAATGTTTTGAGTCTGTTAATCTGAACCTGAGATGTCAATGTTACATGGTCCCAACTCAAATGAGTGTAGCTGAACTAGAGTGAAACGTAATTGAGAAACGTTTAATGAACTACACACACACACACATATATATATATATATGTGTGTGTGTGTGTGTGTGTGTGTATATATGTGTGTATATATATACATATATATATTCTTATGTATGGTTTAAGTGGTCCCTTTTACAATTTGAATTATAACATTACAAATTTCAAAAACTGTACAGAATTACTTTATTCTTTGAAACTATTTCTAAATATCATTAGTACTTGAATGGGCAGGTGTAATTACTCTGAATATGCAATGTTTTATGGAATGTAGGACTTATATGACATTGTAGAGTTTTTTGCAATGCAAGGTTTAAAATCACCCCCATATCCCAGTCTGGGGAGAAAATGAGGCTAAAATTTTAGGAGGCAAATGAATACTTTCAAGTTCATTACATTTTAAATGGAATTTATAAAATGAAGGGGTTGAATGAGATGATCTCATGGATCTCTTCTGTTTGCAATCCTATAATTCTATGACTTATTGAGGAACAACTTAAATCATTGAACTTCTGAAGTTTAAATGGAACTATGCAGGCCACTCCCACAATTACATGACACCTGAAGATATAGTTGAATTGATTCCTTTGATCATCAAACTAGTAATTAATCCAGTATGTTTATACATCATTACAATGCTTCTCATATTAAAACATTAGATTGTTGGGGTTTTTTCTCCTTAGTACATAACACATGATAGAATAAAGGCCGGGCTTATAGGCATAAGTGATCTACTTTTACTCATGTGTTAGTAATATCTATATTTTCTAATAAAATGGGTTGCATCTGTTTTCAATTTGATTTTTCTTATAAGCAGATTTGAAAAAGTTACTTTGGCCTCATGACAGAAGTCTGTGCAATGTCTACTCCAACAAGTAATATTATGATACATAGTAATCCTTTTGTGAAAGCCTTGTAAATGTTGATGAATTGGGCACTGTAATAAGAGGAAATCAAAAGCTACTTGTATTCTCTGCTCAGTTTGACCAGATTCATCTCATGAAAATGCCACCATTTCAGAAAAGTGTTATTGAGTCGTTTCAGTATTGTCTGACTCTTTGTGACCCAATTTGGGGTTTTCTTGGCAGAGATGTTGGAGTGGTTTGTTATTTCCTTCTCTAGGTGATTTTGCAGATGAGGAAACTGAAGCAAATAGGGTTAGTGACTTGCCCAGGATCTTACAGCTTGTACATGCCTGAGGCTGGATTTGAATGCTCAAACTCTAATACCATGCTCAGTGCTCCATCCACATGGCACCACCTAGCTACCTGTAAATAACAGTAGATCAGGGAAAGTTTTTAAATAGTTTAATGAATTAAATTTATGTTAGAATTAGAAAAGATCATATAGTTATATAGCTCAACATCATTTTACAATTAAGAAAACTAAAGCATCCAGTAAGCTGTAGTAATAATAATGTGTGTCCTTCATTTTTTTAAGAAGACCATGACATGGGGGGGTTATGTCATGACAAGCACATGAATTGGATTTGAATGAGGGGGCTATGCTAAGTCATCAACCTCACTTTCTCCTCCAGAGCCATCTGGGTTCAGTGGCCAGAGAGGAATCAGAACAACTGGAGATGTCCCTGTATGCGAGGCAATCAGGTTTGTTAAGTGACTTGCCCATGGTCACATAGGTAGTACCAGTCAGATGTCTGAGGCAGAATTCGAACTCTTGTCCTTCTCACTCCAAAGCCAGTGCTCTATCCACTGCACCACCTAGCTGCCCAATAACTTGTAATATTTCCTGGGTCACCCAGGCAATAAGTTGCAGAGATCTCAAATCCCGTTTCTTTTATTAAAGAATGGGGACTACAAAGAGAATGTTGATGCTAGGCATTTGTTTTATGGTATCTTGGATGAATTGCAGTTCTCTGTGATACAAATGATAAAACCACTCCAAGTTGTAATGATAAGACTGAGTTACTCTTTTTTTCATGTGCTCATAAGCATCAACATCATAATCATCATAGCCAACGAAATTTGTTAAGCATATAATATATAAAATTCACTGTGGCAGGTACTGTTAAAAAAAGCAAAAATAAAACCAATCATTTTATAATGAGACAGTCATGTCCCTTGAGAAACCAATATGTACATTGAAAATATAAACTAACAATCAACTATACAAGTACATTGCTAAGTGCAAAATTGAGTGTCTGTGTTTGTATAATTTGTTATAGGAAGTATTAAGGAACTAGCATACATATGTATAGAGAGTATTATCTATATATAGAGAGGGAGTATATTTAAATTAGCTCCTTCTTATATATAAAGGTAATGTACATGAACACAAACATTACATACATGTGTTCATATATATATATATATGCAAAGAGAAATAAAAATTTTTCATGCTGCAACATCTCCTTACTAGTCTCTGAAGGCTCATTAACTATGCCCTATCCCCATGTGTGTTTGTGTTCTTTTTTCTTTTGTGCTATATTGGCTTGATTGCTGAACCAACTGTCATGGGTTTCACATTATCATCTCTATGCAGCTGACTCCTAAATTTATATATCCAGTTCTTAATTCTTATTGAACTTCAATCCTACATTTCCCATTGTTCGCTGATCATTTCGACCTGAGGATTCCATGAGTTCCATCTCAAACTCAACAAGTCTAAAATGGCACAGCTTAACTCTCACCTCCACCTCCCCAAATTAGCCTTTTGTTCATTTTCCTCTTTCCACCTAACATCCTCATATTTATTCCCTTTTCTTTTCTCACAGATAACACTATGGTTCAGGCTCTCTTAATTTCTCACCTGAACTATTGAAGTAGGTTAGTTGGTTACCCTCTTGTTGGCTATTTCATTTTCTTCTAATTCTTCTAATTTCTTTTAATTCTAATTCTTCTCCTTCTAATTCATTTTCCACACTAGTGCCAAATTGATATTTCTGAAGTACAAAGCAGATCATAGCACTCAAGGGCTTCAGTGACTTTCTGTTGCCTGTAGGATAAAGCACAAATTATTATGGTTGTCATTTAAGGTCCTTCAAAATCTTGCCCCATCTTATCCTTTCTTGAATGGTTGCATATCATTTTCTTTTTTTTTTTGATATTTTATTTTTTTCCAAATACTGCATATCATTTTAAAGAAAGACTAAGACTGAGCCCTTTGTCAGGACTGTCCATCTTCTGAACTCTCACCTGACTCAAGAAGCTGTAGCATATGCAGTGACCACACCCTAACCTAGGTTCTACTAGACTGAGAGTAACTAAAAGGCTTCAAATCTATTGGTGAATTGGGGAGGTATCTACCTCAGGCATGTGAAGACTTCCCCTGGGAGAATGGACAAATGAGAACAATTTGTTCCAGTGACCATGAAAGTGGCTGAATAGCAAAGACTCCAAGGTCATACACTGAATCCAGGTTCCTTGGAAGTCATCTCAACTGTTGTCTTGACACTGAATTTTCTTGACTCTGGACAAGGGAGTGAAGCCCACAACTGCAAGTCAGCCTCACTTAAATTCAATTCACTCATGAGTCAAGACATTCTGTGGTCCTCTTCAAAAAAGGACAAAGAACAACAACATATTATTCTCTCTTATACATTCAGTCTTTCAGCCAAACTGGCTACTTACTATTTCCTGTGCACCGCATTCCTCCTTCCACCCCCACACCTAGGATGTTCTCTTCTATTATCTTTATATCTTTTATCCAATAGCTTCCATCAAGATCCAACTCAAATGCAACCTTACAAAGAAACCTTTCCTGTTTCCCTTAATTGTTCGGATTCTCCCTTCCTCACTCAAGCTTTCATCTGCTAAAATTGTGTTTCATAGATTTTGTAGTTATTTATCAGTACATGTTTTATCACCAAATAGATACTAAGCTCCTTGACATTAAGGAGCTAGCACAGAATTGATTCATAAAAACATTCAATAAAGCTTATTGAGAATGGGACTGAACTATTTCTTATGTAACTACAAGATAGTAAATTCTTATATGCCATATCTTAAAAATATTTGTATTTCTAATATCACTGGCATATTGCCTTGAATATGTTATTCAATAAGGATGTGTTGACTGAAGGAAAAATTAAATTACTGTGAAGAGATAAAATATTCTGTATATGTATGACTTAACTCCCAACTTAATTGTAACCTGTTTGATGAAAAAGTTTATACTGATCCCTTCTAAAGCTAGTCTTATTGCAAGATTAATTGAAAGGTGCTCTGTTGAACTTTAGTCTTTTAAAAAACATTCTACGATACCAAAAGAAAGGTAAAACATAAGTGAAATTTATCAGTTTGTATTGAAAGATTGATTATATGATTATATATGCATGTGTTAAATCCCCTTATCTGGAAATAAGGGGAGAAGCAAAATTTGACATGAAAATAACCTTGCTTTAGCAAACTATGACTAGAGAAGAATTGTAAACCACATAGATGCCTTGGCCTTAATCAACCTCTATTAACAGAGCACTTACCTTGGCCATGTCTAAACAAGACAAATTGTTTAGTTCCAAAGTTGTTGGGTTTTTTCCTCCCCTGCCTGAAGCTAAGGAGAATGTTAAAACTAAGAAGTCTGGGAATAGAACCAATTAACACCTAGCCAGAAAGTACCTCAAAAGTTATAAACTTAGGCATACATACCTTAAGAAAAATTTTCAAAACCTTTTTTTCTTAAACTTAGTGCTTATTTCAGTAGTAGGGAAACAATAACCATGATTTTATGCATTGAATAATTTCTTTCATTGATTCATTTGGCAAACAGTTATTTACTACCAATTGTATACAAGGTCCTATGCCAGATGTGTAGTGAAAGTACAACTATACATACATACATATATATATATATATATATATATATGACCTCCTCTCTCTCTCTCTCTATATATATATATATATTATATGCATATATATGTGTATATATAGTCCTAGTTGGAAGGTTACTAAAACTTGGAATCTGAGCTCAGATGTCATATACTTCAGGAAGACTTTCTTGATTTACTCCCAGATCCCAAACAGTATTCTATAAGATTTATCATTTTTAATAATTTATATTGTAATTTTGTGACTATTTAATAATCCCCCAAACAGATTTTATGTTAGGGTCTCATCTGTTTTATTCTGAATAAGCAAGTGAATATGTATTTTAATGAGTGATTAGGCAATTTTGGTGTCATCTTTGCCTTTTTTTGGTTAGCATGTTTGAAGGATGAAGGCAGGAATAAAAGGAGTTATAGTATAATTGGCTGTCGATGAAAGGATAAGAGATTAACTAGAGCTTAATAGAGTTACATATTGCATCATCAAAGTAGAATTTAAGAGCCATAATGACAAGAATTGCTTTATTTTTCTTCCTAGACTTGCATGTATAGACACTTAATAAATGTTATTCATATTGGATTAGATTCAGGTGAGTTTTCTTATGCCTTAATACAGGGTATACAATACATAAGAAACTTTCACAAGAAAATAAGAACAAAAGATGTATTAAAGAGAATTATTCATTGTAGAGACAGAATTTTTTTTGAAAAAAAATCTAGCTTGTAAAAAGCACGATCTAACAGGACATTGATGATTCATCTATACCCAGGAAGAATTTATAATTATATTGGCATTTAATCCATTATTACCCATAGGAACTGAAAAAAATTCATTGTGAAAGGAGATTATTATTCAAGAATGTATTCCCAAAGGATAATGTAGCCCGAAGGGTTTTTTCCCTAATAATATTTTGATTTCTTTCCTTATTATTGCTATTTACTAATTTTTCCATTTTCCTGATTGTGGCTATTATAGTTAAGAAATAATAAATGAATCCCTTATTAAACTGAAACTAGACTTGAAACTATTTACTTAAATGAATTGCTCTCCTAAATAGAATCTGGAGGAAAATACAATCTCAAACAAGAGAACTGATAGAAAAGGAATGACCACTTTTTTCAAAATTTTTATTATTCTCATTTCTCTTAGTAAAAAATGAGAGCCTATAGTGCCTTAAATTCTGCTTTTCTTCAATCACATCTCTTTTTAAAATCTTATTTTAAATATATGAGCTCAAGAAAATGCCAGAAATATGAGCAAATGTCAAAGCAGCATTTCATTTGGGAACTGTTATATTCACCAGGTATGGGCAAGTCCCAACTGGTGGTCATTAATTGCTGAAATCAATCTCACACACCATAAAATATAAGTTGCCAGGGTCTTAAGACTGACCCAGACCAGCTACTACAGCTGGAAATAACTTTGTGTGTAAATCCTCAATACCTTCTGGTAACACTGATAGTTTTCTTTTTTCTTTAATAGGTGTTAAAATGGGTAGAAGAAGCAGTTCAAGCTTCAAAAGTTCATCTCCTCTCAACAGATCATTTAGAAAAGGCTGCAAATACTTGGCAAATTCCTTTTGATCCCAGCTTAAAAGAAGTTACTGTATCACTGAGTGGTCCTTCTCCATTGATTGAAATCCGAAATCCATTAGGTAAGTTTTATATATACATATAAGTGGCATATATGTGTGTGTATATATATACCTTCATATCACTTTCTTTTTTTAAATGAACAGAAAGGGCTGTTTGTTCCTTTATTCCAAGTCATATTATATAGTTGAACCACAGCTGAACAAACCACAGAACAGATGGCAAAACCATTTTTAAAAATCAGCTTTTTTTTAAAGTCATAAATGCTGCCAGATTTCAGTGGGAATCAGAGTTGAAATTCCTTATGAATAGGATATATGTATCTACAATTTGGCCCAGTCTTATTATCTCATTGGTATGAGGAAGCTCCCAGTGTGGAAAATCCCAAATTGTGAGTCCTCTATAAATTAAATTAGAGGCTTATGTGGGACACTGAAAGTTTAAGGACATTCCCCTAATTTATGTAAGTACTTCAGAAGAAGGGCTTGGTTGTATCAAGGTCTTCAGTGGAAAGAATACTAGATGTGCAATCATAGATCCTCAACTCTGCTGTTTCCTTAATAAGACATTATATGAGAAGTCTGTGCAGGACTGCTAGGATTAGGGAAGTGATTGTATTCTTTACTTATCAGTTCTCTCCTTTTCACAACTGGCTGCCATTGTTTAGGAAGGACACTGATAATCTAGAGAGTGTCCAAAGTGGGGCTAGCAGAATTATGAAGCATCTTGGGTTTGGATGAAAAGAAGTTTGGTTGGAGGGAGTAGGTATTTTTTAAGCTAAAGAGGAGTAGAGGGAAATATATGACATTATATACCTGAAATGCTCTTCAGTGGAATAGGTAATTAATTTATTCCAAATGATTTCAAAAGGTAAAACCTGGAAGAATGGGTGGAAGTTTCCTTAAAAAGGAGATTTAGGTTTGATGTAAGGAAAACCTTGGTAACCATTGGTGCAGTTATAGGGTGTTTCCCATCTAGTAGGTCTTATTTGGTATGTTTTCTGAGAATTCCTTTTCATGTAGTATAGCTAAAGTACATAGATATACACATGTGTGTCTATAGTATGAATGCACAATTACATAAACAAATATGCATGTTTATGCTTACAAATATACTTGTTTTGACCATAATAAAACATTTAGGAAAGATTAGGCCCAAACTTGAGCCATGATTTATCTGATTTATTGAATTCTTAGCTGGAAAGTAACAATTTCAGGTGCTGGTGGGATAAAAATAAACTTTTTATGGTCTTTTTTGTAAGGAAAAGCACAAATTCCTTTTTTTTTAAATGGTACATAAAAGTAATCCTATTATTTTCCAACAAATTTCCTTGCTGTTAAAATTTTATTTTTATTATCAAGACAATAACCAAGAGACAGGCTACATGCCAGTTTTAGAAATGTTTTAATATACTCTGTTTCCGGGCTTCCGGGCCATGATGGTGGAGAGAAGCCAGGCACTATCTTAAGCTCTCCTGGCTTTCCCTCAGAACTAACATGAACCAAGCCTCTTAACAGAATTTGGATTCACAGAACCCAGAGAAGAACCTAGGAGAACATCCCACATCAAGGTCTTTCACAGAGGAGCCTGGGAGAGTGGGGAAGAGGGGAGGGACAGAGAACAGGGGTGGGGAGGAGCTGACAGAAGGAAGAAGAGGCTGAGAGAAAGGGGAAAAATGGGGGGAGGTGGATAAAAGTGGGCAAACACACTGATGGAGGTGGTATTCAGAAGCAAAATGCTGGAGAATAGGGAATGGGGGGGGAAGGGCAAAAATACAAATGGAGGGAAGATAGCATGGAGGACAATAAAGAGTATTTATATCTTTGAATGTGAATGGGATGAACTCTCCCATAAAATGAAAGTGAATAGCAGAGTGAATTAAAAATCAGGATCCTACAATATGCTGTTTACCAGAAACACATTTGAAGCAGAGATACAAAGAGAATAAAGGTAAAAGGCTAGAGTAGAATATATTATGCTTCAGCTGAAGTGGAAAAGGTAGGGGTAGCAATCCTTATCTCAGACAAAACAGCTGCAAAAATAGGTCTTATTAAAAGAGATAAGGAAAAAAACTACATCCTCCTAAAAGATACCATAGACAAATGAAGTAATTTCAATACTAAATATGTATGCATCAAGTAATATAGCATCCAGATTCTTAAAGGAGAAGCTGACTGAGTGACAGGAAGATATAAACAACAAAATTTTACTAGTGGGAGATCTCAGCCTCCCTCTCTCAGAATTAGATAAATCTAATCCTAAAATAAACATGAAGGAAGTTAAAGAGGCAAATGGAATGTTAGAAAACTTAGACATTAAAAATCTTTGGAGAAGAGTGGAGGGGTTAGAAAGGAATATACCTTTTTTGTCTGAAGTACATGATGCCTACACAAAAATTTACCATGTCTATTAAAAACCTCATAATCAAATGCAGAAAGACAGAAATATTGAATAGTGCCTTTTTATTCCATATTGCAATGAAAATCATGTGCAAGAATGGGAGAGATAGCTCTAAAACTTATTGGAAACTAAATATCCTCATTTTAAAGAATGAGTGGATCAAACAACAAATAAGAGAAAGAATTAATGATTTGGGGGGCAGCTAGGTGCACAGTGGATAGAACACTGGCCCTGGAGTCAGGAGGACCTGAGATCAAATCCAGCCTCAGACACTTAATAATTAATTACCTAGCTGTGTGGCCTTGAGCAAGTGGCTTAACCCCATTGCCTTGCAAAAAAAAAAAGTAAAAGAATTAATGATTTCATCCAAGACAATGACAATAATTAGATAACATTCCAAAACTTATGGGATACAGCCAAAGAAATTATTAGGGGATATATTATATATGTAAGTGCTTGCATGAATAAAATTGAGAAAGAGGAAATCAATTAATCATATAAAAAGTTAGAGAAAGAAAAAATTAAAAACCTCAATTAAATATTAAATTAGAAATTCTAAAAGTTAAAGGAGAAAATAATTAAATCAAAAACAATCTATTGAACTAATGATAAGACCAAAAAATAAATAAAATAAATAAATTAATTTGATTGAAAAAAGAAAGAAGAAAACCAAATTACTAGTATCAAAAATGAAAAAAGTGAACTCAGCACCAATGATGAGGAAATTAAAGTAATAAATTGGAACTATTTTCCCCAATTATATGACAATAAATTTGATAATCTAAGTGAAATGGATGAATATTTACAAAAATATAAATTGTCCAGGTTAAATGAAGAGGAAATTAAATACCTAAGTAACTCTATTTCAGAAAAAGAAATTCAATAAGTCATCAATGAACTCCCTCAGAAAAAATTCTCCAGGGTCAGATTGATTTACAAATGAATTCTATCAAACATTCAAGGAACATTTGGTTCCAATTCTGTACAAATGTTTTGGAAAAATAGGTGAAGACGTAACTCTGACTAATTCCTTCTATGACACCAATATGGTGCTGATTCCTAGACTAAGAAGAGTCAAAACAGAGAAAGAAAATTATAGACCAATTTTCCTAATGAATATGGATGTAAAAATCTTAAATCAAATATTAGAAAAGCAATTACAACAAGTTATCACTGGGATAATATACTATGACCAACAGAATTTATCCCAGCAGTGCAAGGTTAGCTCAATATTAGGAAAACTGTCAGCATAATTGACTATATCAGTAACAAACCTGACAAATTATATGATAATCTCAACAGGTGCTGAAAAAGTCTTTGACAAAATACAGCACGCATTCCTACTAAAAACACTAGAGACCATCAGAATAAATGGATTGTTCCTTAAGATGATAATAAAGAGTATCCATTTGAAATCATCAACAAGCATTATATGCAATGGGAGTAAGCTAGAAGCATTCCTGATTAGATCAGGGGTGAAACAAGGATTACAAAATATTGTATTAGAAATGTTGCCTTCAGGGGCAGCCAGGTGGTGTGTGGATAGAGCACTGGCCCTGAAGTAAGGAGGACCTGAGTTCTAAATTGACTTCAGAAACTTATTAATTGCCTAGCTGTATGACCTTACACAAGTCACTTAACCCCATTGTCTTAAATAAATAAATAATAATAGAAAAGAAATGTTACCTTCAGCATTAAGAGAAGAAAGAGAAATTGAAGGAATTAGAATTTGGATAGAAGACACAAAACTCTCACCCTTTGCAGATGACATGATGGTATACCAAGAGAACCCCAAAAAATCATCTAAAAAACTATTAGAAACAATTAGAAACTTCAGCAAAGTCATAGGATATAAAATAAACTCACATAAATCCTCAACATTTCTATATTTTCCAAACAAGACACAGCAGAAAGAGTTAGAAAGAGAAATCCCATTTAAAATAACTTCTGACAGCATAAAATACTTGGGGGTCTACGTGCCAAGGCAGACTCAGAAAAACTATGAAAACAGCTATAAAACACTTTTCACATGAATAAAATCAGATCTAAACTGCAAGACATATATCAACTGTTCATGGATAGGCCTAGGTAATATAATAAAATTGACAATTCTACCTAAATTAAACTACTTATTTAGTGCCATACCAATCAAGCTTTCAAAAAATTACTTTACTAAGCTAGAAAAAATTGTAACTAGATTTATATGGAGAAACAAAAAATCAAGACTATCTGGGGATTTAATGAAAAGAAAATGGTAAAAGAAGTCAGCTTAGTATTCCCAAATCAAAAATTATATTATAAAACATCAGTCATCAAAATTCTCTGAACTCTATGGGTTTATAAAACAGCAGATTACTCTAATCATTTCCTGCTGTTGCACCTAGTCTATTCCACTCTATTTCTTAGTCAGTACAGAGAATTTTGATGTCACTCTTTGATAAATTCTGCTAGGAAAATTGGAAGATAGTGGCAGAAACTAGAATCAGAAAATCATCTCATACCCTACACCAAGATAAGATCAAAATGGGTTCAAGATTTGAATATAAAAGACAATTTTAAGCAAATTACGAGAACAAGGAATAGTTTACTCTCGGATCTATGGAAAGGGAAGCAGTTTATGACCAAGGAAGAGATAGAGAACATTATAAAAAACAAAATGGATAACTTTGATTACATTTAATTAAAAAAGTTTTACACAAACAAAACCACTCCAACCAAGAATAAAAGAAATGTGGTAAATTGGGAAACAATTTTTATGACTAGTGTTTCTGACAAAGAATTCATTTTTAAATATATAGAGAACTGAGTCAAATTTATTAAAATAAAAATTCATTTCTTATTTGACAAATAGTTAAAGGATATGCAAAGGAATTTCAGATGAGGAAATCAAAGCTATCTATAGTCTTATGAAAAATTGCTCTAAACCATTACTGATTAGAGAAATGCAAATTAACGTATCTCTGAGGTACTACCTTACACCTCTCAGATTGATCAATATGACCAGAAAGGATAATGATCAATGTTGGAAGGAATGTGGGAAATCTGGGTCACTAATACATTGTTGGTGGAGCTGTGAACTGATCTGACCTTTCTGGAGAACAATTTGGAATTATATTGAAAGGGCAATAAAAATGTGCATACCCTTTGATCCGGCAATCTCTCTACTGGGCCTATACCCTGAGGAGATCATGAAAAAAGGGTAAAGATCTCACATATACAAAAATATTCATAGCAGCTCTGCTTGTAGAGGCAAAGAATTGGAAATCCATCAACTGGGGAGTGGCTGAACAAATTGTGGTTTATGTATGTGATAGGACACTATTGTTCCATTAGAAATCAGGAGGGATAGGATTTCAGAGAAGCTTGGAAAGACTTGAATGAATTGATGCTGAGCAAGATAAGCAGAACCTTAAGAATATTTTACAGCCTAACAACTTGGGGTGATGATCAACCTTGATAGATTTGCTTACTCCATCATTGTAATAATCAGGAACGATTCTGGGGGATCTGTGACGTAGAATACCATTTGTATCCAGAGAAAGAATTGTAGAGTTTGAATGAAGACCAAAAATTATTATCTTCAAATTTTTAAAAAGCAGTTTTAAGTATTACATAATTTTCCCCTAATACTTTCTTTCTTCCTTAAGGATATATATTTTTTTCCTTTTAATACATTCAATATTGATCCTTGCAAATCCTGGAAACAACGTAAAGACTATCAGATTGCATTCTGTTGAGGGGAAGGGGAAAAATTGCAAAATTCTAAACCTTGCAAAAATGATTGGTAGAAGTTACTATTGTATATAATTGGAAAACAAATAAAATATTTATTAAAAAAAATTAAAAATATACTTTGTTCTCTCTTTCAATGGAACTTTGCTTTAATCCCATTGTTAATCTTATAATAAAAATTATATTAAAAGCATTAAAGATTCTTCAATCTGATAACTTATAGCTGCTAAATTTGGTTTTATTTGTATAATCAACCATTTTTGGTTTTAGTCATACTTAATTTTAGGAAATAAAATTCAAAGAGAAAGAGATTGGTTTTATGAAGACCTTTCTATAAAAATGTATATATTTTTTATCTTTGTTCAAGTTTCATTCCATTACTGTATTTCTTCAAGATTTCTTTATTATATCTTTTATTTGGAAATTTTGAAAGTCTTCCTCATATAGGGGAAAAGAAATTTTGATTGTAAAATTGCTGATAATATATTTTTCATGGAAAGCTTTGTAATATAACTCATGAAAGACAAATGTATATACTTTCTAATTCTATTTGAATAATTTTCAAACGAGTATAACCAAGTAAAACTTAATGTGTATATAGCACCCACTGGATTTCAGTCCTACAGTAGTTGTCTTCTAAATTCTGACAACCAGTTCTATTCTTAAGGCACTTTCCACTTTTTGTTTTTGTTATTTGAAAAATTTTTGTCTTGAAAGGTACCTGATATCTATATTTTTTAAAAAAAAATCTGAAAATCTTAGAGATTTCATGTACCTTAGCAATCACATTGGAATTGAAGAAAACATCTGGAAATCTAAATATTTTAAAGATACATTCATATTCTTATGGATATGATGCTGAGCAAGATGAGCAGAACCTGAAGAACATTATACACCCTAACAACAACATAGAGTGATGATCAACCTCGATGGATTTGCTCACTCCATCATTGTAATAATCGAGAACAATTTGGGGGGAATCTGTGATGGAGAATATCATTTGTATCCAGAGAAAGAACTGTGGAGTTGAATGAAGACCAAAAATTATCTTCAAATGACAGCCAGGACATTACCTGGTTTTAGAGCATATGGTTTCCAAGGGTATATGTTACTTCTCTCCTTATAATTTTTTTTGGATATTATCCATTAAGAAGAACACTGCCATTGGCAAAAGAAGCAAATTCATACATTGTTGAACTTCTTACATTACTTGAAAAAGATTCAGACTTTTCTCAATATGGATTTATGCCAACTTAATGATCTAAGGTTCACTTTGCATAAGGTTTCTACTTTCTAAATTTTTGGTATGCTCTTTGCAAATATTTTAGCATTTTTCAGTTTCTACAAATGCTAATGTGGGTCTTTTCTTCACTAGAAAACCATGGATGGAATAAATCATAAAAAATGACTTCAATTCAATGCAATTTATTAGTCTTATAAGACTAACTTAGTGGACATGTCAGATACACTTTAGGTTCATAGGGATTAATTGGAATTATCTGGTTACATTGTCTTGACTATAGTTTACAAAATTACTTTGCTGATTAATATCCCTCCCCAATATTGTTTGCACAAAACTTGGAACTTTGAACATAAATTGGATAAAATGATTGATTGTCTTCAATTTATCCTGCATATAGTTTATACATGCTATATTCTCCATTAGGCATTGAACTCTTTGATAGAAAGAACTATGCTTTGTCTTTGTATTTCCTGTGCTTATTACAGTGGCATAGATATCACAAGGCATAGATACTTAATAAATGATTATTAACTGATTACATTAGTTTTTAGATGACCATCAAGGGCTCTCAGAGTAATAATTTCCTAAATGAATGCCTAAGAATTATTTAACCTGGCTTACTGAAATAACTATTCATATGGTCTAAATGACCCTTGTGGCAAGGAGACAGACTTTGAAATTATTTTAATAATTATAATCCAGGATGCCTTTGGAAATATTACCACAGTCTGGCAAGGGCTATTTTTTTCTAGTTGTAAAAGGCAGGAGGATAGAGGTGAACCTGTGACTCTAGTTCTAAAGCTTGTATCCTAATGGGATGTTATAGAAACATATCTTGTTTTAAGATTTCTTAATCAATTTCAATAGTAAATCTATCAGTATTAGTTATTCTATTTTTACTAAGTAGCAAATTAGTACATTCCACAGATGGCATGTACTTCATTTACCCAACAAACAGAAAGACAGAATCTTTAAGTATGTGTATATAACTCCTTGGCAAGAGAATCATCATCAGAAAAATGTGATTTGAAATCTGATCTTGCTCTTGTATTTATGTGGTGATAAATTAGTCAGTATTCAAAGCTGAAAGAAATATTGTACTTGTTAACTTTCTGTCTGTCTTTCAGGGAAGCTGATAAAAAAAGGATTTGGCTTGAATGAGCTATTAAATATCCATAACTCTGCCAAGGTGGTGAATGTGAAGGAGCCAGAGCCTGGCATGTGGACAATTAAGGTACTGTTATTCTACAAAGCATGTATTATCATTTTATTTCTATGGTAATAGGTTTTATAAAATATGTAATAGAACATTTATAATACAAATCTCTTGCAAATAGAGATATCAATTTAATAAAAAATAATATATATCTTAAAGACATTTTCAGGCCATGAATTATCTCTAGTGTCTGGAGGTAATCCATAAAGTCACTTGGTTTACAATCTCCAGAGATAAAGCACTCCATTTATCATGCTGGTAATTTGTTCTGCTCTAAAAGTTAACACAGAAAACTATAGTTATGTTTTGTAGTTTTCCTTTTACTTAGCACGAAGTTGGTATGCTTTTTTTAAAAAGTACCTGAAATGTAATATATCAGAAAAATAAATTACTCCGCTGAAGCAGATAACTTCCACGTTTGTAAGTCAGAAATGGTCCACCTGACTTGGCTCTGCCACTTATTTGCCTATTTGAACAACTTATTTCTCTGTTTCTTAATAAGTCTCAGTAATGAAATCAGAGTGATAATATCTCCACTGAATAGGATTGTGAAAAGTCTATTTAAATTCAAATTGAATAAATAATTAAATTGGATTTATATTTGTTATGGCATTATCAATTGTTGTTGTTCTTATATCACCTTAGAAAATATTATATCATTGTAAAATTTCTTATCCATACTGGTACATGTAGGTTGATGATCAGTTCACTGAATTAATCCATTAGAACATATATCTTGCACACATACTTCCAGAGAGCTATGATTTGGGCTAAAAACTAACCAAGATGATCATGTTTGCAATGATCTTTGGTCCTTTAAAAAAATCATAAATATTTCTTTACTGATATGTAGCTGTGAATCTTGTAATATCATCTCCAAAATTAAAAGTTGGTGACCCAAAGCAAATTGTATACCCAAGCATGATGAGTCTAGTTAGCATGATCTCATCATTAAGTATAAGTTTAGTGTTTAAGTGGAACTTTATTATCATTATTATTATTAATCTCATTCTCATATTTTTGATGGAGTTTTAAAGAAATGATTCTAGCACAAATCTCTATCCTGTTACTATTCTTTTATATTTGGTATTCTGCAGACATTCAAGCAATTACCAAGTATCCATTATATGGCAAGCATGATCTAGGAGTACAAGTTCAAAGATTTAAACAAGCCCTTCTTGTAATGAGACCAATGAGACTATTGCAGAGATGGAAAATAAAACTGTCTTTTGTAATAAAACTAATATATCTGATGATTATCATTGTGGACAGGCACAATTGAAGACCCTTAGGAGTACTGCATATTTTATTCTTGTTTCCCATTCTTTAGTAATCATGGTATTTACACATGGAAGTATGGACAAAAATAATGAAATACTCTGAACGTAAGACTAATTTAGTCAAATCAACAAATATTTTTAAGTATTACATTAAGTATTACGGTAGACATTGTGCAAAAAACTCCAACTATAGAGGCAGAACAAAAAAATAATTACTGTTCTCAAGGAGCTTGTATTGTTATAGGAGAAGATAATCCATAAAAGAAAAAATGAAAGAGTAGAGGTAGGGAGAGAGTATCTGTGGAAAGGGAAGGAAGAAGAGAGCTATGGTGGAGAAAGATGTCAAGAAAAAGCAAAAGCGGTCCTTGGAGAGGACTCTTCCAAATAATTTTGGAGGAAGGGGAAGAGTATGGAATGTCATATGCTAACTCATTTCAGATTATTTGGATCAGTATCTTGATAGGTGGGCAAATTCTGAGTGGTAATTGCTTGGTCTTTTCTGTGCCTTACATACCATTGGCTGTCAGTAAACATTACCTGAAAAGGAGCTGATAACAAGATTCAGGGAAGGTCCTTAGATTAGCTTATAACAATAATAAAATGGAAATTGGAAACAATAAGGGAATGAAATGATGAGGACTCTGTCCATCTAATGTGACATTAAAGAAGTATGAAGACACACTGACTAACTTATTCTTAGATTTATATCTTGTACTTATGAACTTTTAGGTCATGTAAATCATACCATTCTTTTTTAAAGCGTAACTACTGAGAACTCAGGTCCAACAAATGAAAGCATTATAATATTACATACATTTATATGGTGAGTTTTATGTAATATATATATATATGTATATGTAAAAAGATGTAGTCAAACTCAAGCCTTTCTTAAACTATGAAGAGTCTATAATGTACTGATGGAAGAAAGAAATAGAGTTGATTTGACCATATATATAAAAATCCACTACTCTAGCCCTTAAAAGACATTCCATGACATACCACCATAGATTTTCAGCCTGATCTCATATTGCTTCCCTCCATATAGTCTATAAGCAAAGGCTTGGACACCTTTATTAATATTGGAGTTTATGTCTGAAATGTCCTTCCTTCTCTTTACTCTCTGAATTTATACTCATCTTTTAAACCTCAGCTAAAATATTCATTTTCTTTTTGGAACTTTCCCTTATCCATCTGTTTTATGAAATGGCAGGTAAATGGAATAATGGAAGACTTCAGTTTAATCTTGCTACAGACACTTACTAAGTGGATCATAGGCAAATTATTTAGCCTCTCTAAGACTCAGTTTCCTCATTTGTAGAATAGGTTTAATAATAGTTTCTCCTTTAATGGATTGTTGTAAGGATCACATGAAAAAATATATTCAAGTGCTTTGCAAACCTTAAAACTCTAAACAAGTTATATTTATTGTTATATTTTAATGACCCATTCTAGATTGAAGCAATACTTAAGTTTACAAATATTGATATACTTTTATTTTCTTATTAGACATTATGTTCTTTATATTTGTATCTCATCCCCACACTCTTTTAGTTTAGGAAACATTTAACATAAGTGCATTAGGCAGATATAGTTCATGTCCTCGTTATCTTTCACCTAGATTATTTCAATTAACCTCTTAATTGTTTTCTTAGATATTAATTTTATCCATCTCCAGTTTTACATCCACACAGCTATCAAACTAACATTCTTCTGCCCAGGTCTGATCTTGCCACCCTTATACTCAAAAAGCTTCAGTGGTTCTCTCTTGTCTCTAGACTAAAATCCATACTTTTTTTTTGGTTTTTAAGGTCATTTTATGGCACATTACTCATGCCCTTTCCTGCAGATAGGTGGCACAGTGGATGGGGCATTAGATTGAGAGTTAAGAAAACCTGAGTTCAAAATCTAGCCTCACCTAACCTCTGTTTTAACAGTTCCTATATCATAGGATGTGAGAATCAAATGAGATATAATATTTGAAAATCATTTAGCCCAGTGCCTTACATATTGTAGCCACTTTATAAATGCTTATTCCCTTCCCCTGTTCTTTCCTTCCCTCCAGTCTTCATGAGTTGTTCCTAGTCTTTGAAAGGCACTACTATCTCATACCATACCTGTCTTCCTTCAGAGTTCACCTTAAGTGCCATTTGCTACATGAAGCTTATCCTAATCCCCCCAAATCTATTTGTTTCTCCCCAAAATAATGTAAGTTTCCTGAGGTCAAGGATCATTAAATATTTGTATTTTTGTCTTTATATCCCCAACAAATAGCAAACTGCCTTGCACTTAATAAATTTTTGTTGAACAACTATCTCATCACGTTCCCAGACTACAAACTCCATTAGGTCAGGAAAGGACTTTGACACATCGAAACACAGCATCTTCCCTCCATGCCAAGCATAATTTTCTTCTTATGAGGATCTTAATAGTTATCTGTTAGATGAGGAATCCACTTGCAACAATTCAATTTGAATTCAGCAAACATTAGTGAAGCACAACTATACGCAAGTCTCCTATACCAGAAAGACTGAAGATTCAAAAACAAAAAATGAACCCGTCCCCACCTTCATGGATTCCACATTCTATATAATCGTTAACTCTGAACATTGGTTTAGACAAGCTGTTAATTATAGTTAATTACAGTTGGTCCTTCTACAGAAATATCAGTAATTGGAATTATCTTTGTTCCTTTCTTTCATATTTCCTGCTAACTGGGAAGTATCTGCTGAATCTAGACTCAATCATTCTCTGAATTTGATTAATGTAGCACTTTTTTTTCATCCCATGAGTAGAGAATAGATCGTATATATTATTTGTCTTAACAACTTCCATGAATTGGGAGGGGGTTACTAACTTTCTGAGTCTTGTTTTATAGGTGTGATACAATGAGGTACAGAAATTTTAGGTGATTTGTTTGAAGTGATAGACAAATCATATAAAAGTTGCGTTTCCTAAACTCTGTGACTTCTATATCAAAACTGTAACGTATGTGTGTAACTGTGACATTTCAGGGGACACTCAACAAAGAGGTAAATGGAAATCTTGTGTGCCTTTCATACAAATGAGTCAAATGCTTTGGGTTACATCTGATACTAACAAAAACATGCTTAAAAGCAGCAATTTAAGAGAATATAAATTATTCTTTTATTAAAAACAAAAGCGAAAGTTGTTTTAAGCCAAACATTCCCATCTGGGGGGGGGGGGGCTACTTAATATGGTAAATCCTGGAACTAATATCTAAGATGCAGTATTAATTTTCCATCCAGACATTTATCTCTGTAGTTATAGAATTCAAATATAATCACTTAAGTACACATTTGTCTTAAGCCAGATCTGACCCCTCAGCTACTTTGGGGAAATTCTCAGCAAAAACATTAAAGAAATAAGAGCAACCATCAGCTCTGGAAAGCACAAAATCCCTCGATTAGTATGTGATTATCAGTATAATTGGATAATCTCACATATGTGTCTATTCCCCAGGGTATATATCCATTAAGAAAATATGGATAAACTGTACTTAAATAATCTTCCAAGAAGAAGATAGTGAGTTCCAAGTCTACAGTTACATTACAGGCATTTATGCTGGTTTCCAGAGCCTATTATGGCAGTTAAGCATGATCAGAATGCTTTTGAAATCATATTCAAGTAACATGAATTTATTTAGCAATGAAAAACAAATAAGCACAATGTGTACCAGGGACCACACAAGAGGAAGGATTATGCTAGCAGCCAAATATTTTCACCTGCTAGTTCTTATGAAAAAGGTACAAACTGGCTATACCAAGTATGCCCTTCAGATGAATTAGATGTGGCATCAATTTTCTTTAGGGTCAATGGAATGTATTGTACTTGCTCTTTCCTGGAATTTATCCCAATTATTTGTACTTGACAATTGCAGATTGTCAATTAAATGGAGAATTTTCTTAACATGTTTATGCATATGTATCTATTCATAGGGCTTAGGATTGTGAAGAGCCTTCACTTAGTGTCATATGAAGACTGAAGGAACTGGATATGTTTAGCCTAAAAAAGAGAAGACTCATGGGAGATATGAGAGCTATGTTCAAGTTTATGAACAGCTATTATAATGTGCATTAGGTTTGTTATCTCTGATTCTGGAGTTGAGACCTGAAAGCAGTGAGTAAAAATCATAAAGAAGTAAATTTAAACTTGAAATCAAGAAAATTTCTTAACAGCTAGGTTAGTCCCAAAATAGTATGGACTACCTTAAGAGGGTATGGGTCTCTTCTCCTTAGGAGTATTGATCTTCATGAGTTTGGCTTTAATAAAGAATTAACATGTTTTTAAGCTCCAGAGTTTGTTCCTAATAAGGAACAAATGGAATTAGGCTAGCATGTGCAAACCTCTAGTTTACTCTTAAGAAAGAGCAAATGGAATTAGATTAACAAATGACTTTATTACTAAGTTTGCAGTCATGCATGCATGGGGCCCACTTAGGAACCAGACCCAAAGTGAAATTTTGGAGAAGTGTATTTATACAGTCATAAATCAAAAGGGAGGATATGATAAAACTGCATCTGAACTTGTCCATCAAGGGAGTGACCCTCAACTCAGGTTATGTGTTCCTTAGGGCAAAGAGCTCCTTAGTGGCATAGAGGTGCTATCAGAAATTTCATTACAACAGGAGTGTCCCCTCCAACTCAGGACCCTTGTGCCTTATCAGTTATACTGAAGACCTCCACAAAGCACAAGAATATTCACCCTCCAGGATTTGTTACAAACAAATAAAATTCATTTTTGTTTTTAGGCAATATTATCAGAGGTCTTCAAGGAGAGGCTGGCTGACCATTCATCGTTTTGTTTCAGTAGATATTTCTTTCAAATATGGGTTCTACTGAATCAGTATCAAGGGTCCTTCAGCTCTTATTTGTGAAGAGTTTGCAATTCTTAAAAAGTGTTTCAAACAATTCTAGATCTCTTACTCTTTGCCAATTTCAGGAACATTTCTTTCTGACTTTACAATTCTTTAACTTCTCAATATAGAGGGAAAATGAAAGCTCTCTTTATTTGGTAAACTACATTTGGTTGAAATCTAAGTCCCACTACTGGCTATTTGGTCTGAGAGCCCCTCAGAGGCTTTTATCTGTAAAAGTAATATTATTTCTTCTTGTTTTTATGTTTTACTTCTTTTTAAAATAAGCAAACATTAGCTTTAGGCTTATTTCCTGTCAGCAAAGAAAATGAAAATCCAATTCTTTAATCAGATTTTATTTCAATTTGTAATGCTGAATTTTTCATGTCTTAAGAATTCTCCTCCAAGATCATGAGTTAATTCAGTACCATAAATATTAGCATTCTAGTTTACTTTGTATTTTCATAGGCTGGCATTTTATGGTTTTGTTTCTATAAATACGTTTAGTGCTTATTCCTTATTGATATTGCATATTAGTATACTTCATTCTTTTAATTGTATTCTACTGTCTTCTACCATGTATTATTTTTAGCTAAAATGAATTAAAATATAAACATATTCTATAATTAAAATGTTTTATTTTAATTATAATTACAAAAATTGTAGGTGCCACTACTCAGTTACTTTTGAAAGAAAGATAATGGAAATATTGTATAGAATTTGTTCCCTAAATATTAATGGTATAATAATTAAGATTATTTTTACTGTATTACTTCAAGATAGTGGGGGTTAAGTGACTTGGCCAAGGTCACACAGCTAGGTAATTATAATGTGTCTGAGATCAAATTTGACCTCAGGTCCTCCTGACTCCAAGGCTGGTGCTCTATCCACTGTGCTACCTAGCTGCCCCCAAGATAGTTTCTTAAAAGATCTCCTTAATAATTGTTTTTAATTACATAATTTTAATATTGGAAGGAAATATAGGGACTAATTCATACCTGAACAAGAATCTCTTCTTTATTTAATGTGCCATAAGTCTTTTCTTGAAGACTTCCAGTCAGAGGCAGCTCATTCCACTTCAGAATGACACTAATTTTTTGGAATCCCCACCAATCTAAATTTATCCCCATGTGATTTTTGTTCTCTGGTCCTACCTCTGTCTTCCTCCCTCCTAAGCAGTAGTAAACTAATGTCTCTTTTAAATGATAATCTTTCTAATAACTGAAGAAAGTTATCATATTACCACTAATTCTCTGGATGTTTTTCATTCTTTTCTAAATTGTGACATTAATAATTGAACCAACACTCCAGTTGTGGTAGGGCAAAGTATAGTGGGACTTAACTCAGAGAATTGAACTGTAAATTTTCGTGAATATTCATTACTTCAAAAAAATGTGATTTCATCAGTGTGGATATTCTTTTAATAAACATAAAACAATGTAAAACAACATACCTTTAATTTCATGAATTGCTGTGACCCTCCCACATTTAATTATCAAATATTCCAAATTTAGTTAACATCTATTATTTAACTATGTTCTAGGAGACATGAAACAAGGAAAAAGCAAAAATAGACTCTGTGATCTTACATTCACATACATAACACAAAAGATATTATGTTCATAAATATTGTCTATAAATACAGGCAAGATAGGAAATTTCAAAAGGTCAGCAACAATCTGGAGATCGGGAAAGACTGCTTACAGGATATTTTTTTATTGTACAGTTGTTTCACTTGTGTCTGACTCTTCAGCACCCTATCTTAAGGGTCTTGGCAAAGATACTGGTGGGGTTTGTCTTTTCCTTCTCCAGGTCATTTTCTATATGAGGAAACTGAGGTAGATAGCATTATGTGGCTTGCAAGGGTCACTTAGATAGTGTCTGAGGCCAGATTTGAACTCATGTAGTATTCCTACCTTCAGGTCAGGTGCTCTATTCATTGAACTACATAGCTAACCAGAAGGTATGCAGAAGATAAAATTCAAATTTAATTTTTACAGACTTTGGGAACAGTTGGTGTAAAGGAATGGAAATTAGAAATGTAATGTTATGTAAGATAGAATGTTATGAGGAAAATCAAAATAGCAGGTATTGATGGATCATTAAGTACATATAATGGAATAAAGTATAAGAATGCTGGAAAGGCAGGACGAGATCAGGTTGTAAGCAGCTTTAAATGCCAAAGAAACACTAATTCTTGATCAAAACCATATTTCATTCATTTTCCATTTTGGAACATTGCATTTCAAGAGCTCATTTATACCTGGTCTTGTGTGATACTGATTTGCCCAAGGTCACACAGCTAGAGAGTTATTAATCTGAGGTCAGATTTGAATAGGTCCTCCTGACTCTAAGGGTAGAACTCTACCCACTGTATCACCTAGCTGTCCCTCTTTCTGGATTCTTGCAGTAATTTTTCTTTAACATGGAAACTCAGAATTTAGGCTATAACATTCTTGGGATTTTTTCCATTTAGGATTTCTTTTAGGATAGGAACAGTTGATCCATTCTATTTCCATATCGATCTCTAATTTTAATAAAAACTCTATAGTTTGAATATTTTTTGAAATAGATTTCTGACTTTTTAAAAATCATAGTTTTTAAATGACTTTTCCTTGAACTATTTCCCAATTTGCTCATTTTATAACATTTTATATATTCTTATATTATTTATCAGAATATTGATTTTGCTCTAATATTTCTTGCTGTCTCATGGAGTCATTGATTTCTGTTGGGACTAGCCTAGTTTTCAAAGAGTCCATTATTTGGGTCAGGTTTTGACTGGAAGTAAGTCTTGTACATTTCTCCCTTTCAAGCACTTTTTGATCTAGTCAAACTGACCTTCTTGCTACACCATATACATGACCCTTAGTCTCCTGTATCCATAGGTTGTTGTCTCCCATCATTGGAATGTACTCTTTTTTTCACTTTCAACTGTGAGAATACCTAGATTCCTTCAAAGATATATTCTAATAGAATTTCCATATTTACTGATCTTGTGTTTCCACCTCACCTTGTAATTTGTTTTGCATATATATTTTGTTTATCCATTAATATATGCATATACACATATGTATATATAATATAAAAATAATAAAGATGAATATTATTTAATAATTATTTCTCAGTGTATTATAGTATTCTCTACCATATAAAATATAGTATATAATATAGAAAATTATTAATAATGCAATGAGTTTAATAATAAAACTAACAATATAGCTATAATTAAGAACTATTCTCTATAATACATTTACATATATAAACACATATACACATGTGTATGTATAATATGCATGTATACATATGCCTAATGTGAACTCATTTACAATGGGAATTTTTTTATTCCTATATTTATAATCTAGTGTTCCTGGCACATAAATATTTATTAATTGACATTGAACAGTTTTTTAGAACATGGTTTTTAAGATGACTTTATTGGGAAAAAAAACCAGGCATACTCAGATCGCACATGTGAATTCCATATAGACTCAGTAACTAAAGAGATCATGTACTTTTTCTTTTATTGCTTATGGGCAATATTCTCTCCCCACAAATTCACATGTACTATTTAAGGTTAAATAACCATCTTATGAAATGGAAATATTTACAAAAAAAAGAAGAATGTTCAAGACATGTATTTAAGTAGACAGCTGAAATAAAGCCAGCTAAATCTACATTAATCTCTCAAAACATAGAATATCTATTTACTTCTATGATGTAATGAATACCATTTGGAAAATTTCCTAAAGTCTTTAAATATTCTAAAATCATAAGTACTCGTAGGATCTTCAAGGATCAATAAAATATCATGAAAACTTAAAGAAAATATTAATTATGTAAAGATTTGTTTTGGAGCTCTTTGTATTTCCTCAGACTCCACATTCCTTCTTGAATCTCCCTTCTTCTCCACCTCAGACCTCCCACCATTGCTAATCTCTCTACCTGGTACAACATCGAATTGAGTTACCACAGATTATCTAGGATCCTCTTCTTTGGCAATTCCAAGGAGTTTGTATTTCCTTATCCTGTCCCTATTTCAAAATTTATCTTGCTGTGCTCAAGGTAAATTTTTCCCTTAGAGTCCTTTCAGGTGAATGTTTAGCTAGCTCTTAAAAACCACAAAACCTTAGAATATTAGAAAAATATACACCTTAAAGACCAAATGATACAATTATTCTTTTTCATATGAAAGAAAAATTAGACTGAGAGGGATAAAGCAATTTAACCCCAGCTCCCACTAAGTACTAATGCATTTTGTGTTAATGAATGTTAATGGGTTTGTGTAAATCCCTTCACCACCTATGTTCTGATATTTTGGTTTAACAACTTTCTTTACTGCTCTTTCTCAAAGGAGATGGAAACATCATGTATGTTTCCAAGTTCCCTGAATCTGGTGTCAGGTGATGTCTTTTGACATTCTTAAATGATACTACATAGACATTTAGAATAACCATATGTCTTCCATATGTGTTATACTTCTACTATTCACCTCACAGTTATGATTCTCTTAATTGGAAACTTACTGATTATATTTTATCATTCCTTTCCCTTTGGAAAATGGAATTCTAGGAAAGAAAGATGAAAAGGAGGCAGATAAAGATAATAAAATACAAAACCCTACCTAATAAATAAAGTGGCCAGAATTCAGATTTACAGAAAAATTTCAATGGAAGTTTGGGTACATAGAGCCTTCATAATGATAACTCTAGCCATCTGGGGTCTCTTTTATTTGGGGCCCTGGAAATTCAAGGTTACTGCTGTTAAAAATGCATAACCTCTATGTGCTCTGGCTACAGTTTCAGCCATAACTTTAACATTTATGCTGGAATCTGCGAAATTGAGAGCATACATGTTAAAGAATAGTATTTATTGTTAAATAGAATGGTACAATTGAGAATTTGAATTATAGATTGATAAAATAGTTGTGTTTTAAAATTGTCCCTTGAAGAGATTTTTAGTCAGCAAAGATTTTTGAATGTATATGTATCCATGGAAACCAAATCTTTTGTATTGTAGTTTAAATAAATGAAATCATTGTTTTATTATTGAATTTCCTTAATTCCTCCACTATTTTAAACATTTTCTAGATAATATGAAAACCATTTCTCTTTTTTCATGTATGGATTGATAATTTAGGTTGCTTTATGAAATTAAAATAAATTTGTGAAAATGAATTCAGAAGGTCATTTTTAAATAATAATATTAACAATAACTAGCACTTTAAATGATTTACAAGTATTATAACATTTGATCCTCACAACAACCCTGGGAGGTTGATGCTGGTACTATTCCTATTTTATGGATGAGAAACTAAGGCAAAGTTTAAGTGATGCTGAAAGTCACATAACTATTGTTGGAGGTTGGATTAGGCTCAGAAAGACAAAGCAATTTTAAACATGCTTTCAAACATTTGGGCAAGTTCTAAATTTTTCATTGAGGTTAAATAAATATGTTATAACATAACCTTTGTTAATTGGATTGTCCAAGGAATGTAGGCCAGGTAAATTGCTTTTGATAGCAGTGTGGAAGTTTATTGAATATTTTTGTGCTCTTTGGTATCTTTAATAATTATTTATCCTAAGACTTTTTGAAAAGAAAGGAGAAAAACAAATGCATAGAGGTCATTTTCATGAAACTAATTTACTTGTCATAATGTTGGAAGGTTGGACTGATCTATAAATGACAGCTTTAAGACTTTAAAATAGTACTTGGTAAAGTGCTAGATAGTTTAATCAGATCCATACTTTTCATTAGCTATATTACTACTTAAGCAACCATATAGAAAGGCTTATTTAAGAACAGGTAGTATCCTAAAATTTCATTTGTAAGTTGATTGAAATTCAGAATGAATTTTCTTAATTTTCTTATTAATATTCAACACACTCCTGAAAGCTCCAGAAGCAACCACTACCACTGTTGATTCAATTGCTTCCAAGGTCTGCTCTCATTTGCTCAGACTGGTTCCATGCTGGTTTGACTGATGCTGATGATTGATGCACTCCTCTCTCACCCCGATGCAACACTTTCCTGATGACCTTCTAAGTTGTCTTGGGCTGAAAAAATGTTTCTCTCCATCTTTTGTGGGTTCTACCACTCTGGACTTTAGCTTCAATATTTAAAGATATTTAGAAGGGTTTGAGGGAAAGATCAGGTGAATCCTTGCATTTACTCTGCCATCTTGTACTCAGAATGAATTTTCTAGTGGGAAAAATATTGTAAATTATTTTAGTCCTTAGGCTAATTCTCAGAAAAATATTACTAATTGTACCATAAGTAAAATAAATTTATTCAATTGGTGTTGTGGTTATAAATTTTATGAACTAATCTGAAAAATTCTCCCTTCCTACATATATTGTTTTCAGAAAGAATATTTTATATGATTAATAATATAATGAAAATGTGACACCACAAATCACACATTTCTTCCTCCCCTCTTTCCATTTCTTCCTTTGTTTCTTTCTCTCTCCATAGTCCCTTGCATGTCTGTCTACCATTCGTTGAGAAGTGAAGAGAACAGGGAAGAGAAAATAAGCATTTTTAGTCACCTTCTATTTGATCCTTTATAAATATTATTTCAGTTGATTCTCAAAACAATCTTATGATTCCCATTTTATAGGTAAGCAAATTAAGGCAGACAGAGATTAAATAATTTACTCTAGGTCAGCTAGGGATCTATTTAAGTATCAAGTTATATTTCTACTCAGATTTTCCCCAAGTCCAGCACTATCTCTGGTGTGCCACCAAGCTACCTAGGAAGGAAAAAGGAAAGCATATTGAGCATACCTCCACATAATTGAACATCTTGACCCAGAATACTTTAAAAAATTGCATTTTTTGTAGATTGGCAAAGTTTCTATTTACTAGATGATTATTCATATTGTTATTAAATTAGAGCTTGTTTGTATCCTGGATGAGGACCTAATAATCTACTGTAATATATTTTATTTATATTTTATCACTTTGCAAAAATGTCTTTTCACTTTTTACTGTTTAAATATGTTTGCCTATTTAATAAAGATAACTTTTATTATAAGGCAGTTCAGAATATCTTCAAATGCTGATGATAATGAGATAGGATTCCTCAGCGTGAGGAATAAAAAAAAGTATGCTGTCTAATCCATTGTTACCTAAGGGCTATTTTCTATCTCATCTTTTCCCATTAATATTGAAATGAGATAATATTTTTAATCCTCACATAGTCATTTTGTCTCATCAATACTTAGAGAGGAGTGAAGAATGACAAAAATCTTAATTACAAACCAACCTGTTTCCACCCAATTCTTTGGTCTTAATCCAAAGTACTTACTATTGTTTATATAAAATTTGACAACAAGATTTGACATAACAGATGATGAGATGTGCTTTTCAAATAGTAGCAGGTGTTTAATAAATATTTGTCAAATTGAATCAAATTTTCTTAAATATTTACCTGGAAGATAAATACCATGGAAAAGTAGATAGAAACTGACTTTGGACTTAGGGGAAATTGAGTTTGTCTTAGCACTGAAACATGTTGACTTAGTGACTTGGTGGAAATTACTTATCTTTCTCTCAACTATCTATCATTATAACTTACAGAGACAATGTTTACCTGAATTAATATAGACAGTTTTATTAATTTGACATTGAAAGACTAATTGATAGTATTTTGGTTGTTGTACTAATTTCCATATAACAGTACTCATTTCTGTATAACAGTAAAAATCACAGGTATAGTTTCTAAAATCATTTTCCTGTAGACTAATCAAATAGTCAAACCTAATAAAGAATCTAAACTTCTTAAAGTCTGAGACAAATGACTGTAGAATGCTATTTCCTTTCTTTTTTTTATTTTTGCACATAACATGACAACTCTTCCTTCTATTTCTCTTCTGACTCATTTCTGAAAATAGTAGTCAATAAGAGTAATTGAGAAAGAGGTGGCATAAAAGAAAAAAATAGTTTATAAGTATTGTTTATAAACTTATAAATTGTTTATAAAAACTTACTTTTAAAATATATATTCTAAATACATTTTCACTTAAAACTTACTCATGGGGCAGCTAGGTGGCACAGTGCATAGAGCACTGGCCTTGGGATCAGGAGGTCCTGAGTTCAAATATAGCCTCAGATGCTTACAAATTATCTAGCTGTGTGACCTTGTCAAGTCATTTAACCCTATTGTCTAGCAAAAAAAACCCTAAAAAATAAATAAAATAAAACTTACTCAGTTTAGATTGTATAGCTTATATATAGGTATATGTTTTAAAAATATAGACTTTTATAATATGAGTATAAAAAATAAATGTCTATTTTAAAAAATAAATTAATTGTTGCCAAAGTTAAATTATAAGATGCTTAAATTATTCCTTGAATCTATATACATACAATAGAAACATTCTAGTAGATGGATACAAATATGTGAAAAAAATTATGCAGATTGATATCTATTTTTGGTACATATTCCTAGAATATGTTATATATTATTTGTCAGTTTCTATAAGAAATTTAAATATAGGGGCAGCTAAGTAGCGCAGTGGATAGAGCACTGGCCCTGGAGTCAGGAACACCTGAGTTCAAATCCGACATCATACACTTGATAATTACCTAGCTGTATGACCTTGGGCAAGTCACTTAATCCCCTTTGCCTAGCCAAAAAAAAAAAAAAAGAAATATAAATACATATTCATATGTGTGTGTGTGTGTTTGTGTATAAGCTTTCCTAGTATCTATCCATTATATGCAGAAGATGATGGGAGCTGCAACTAGAGGAAAGAAATGGAGGTGTGCATTTGACAATCTTCAGTAGAGTCTAAACTCTTTGAGAGCAGGGATTGTTTCATTTTTGTCTTTGCGTACCCAGTGCCTAGCACAATGGTTGGAATGATGTGAACATCTGAATTCAACAAAGTTAAAACCAAGTGAATGGATGGACTTTATGAATGAGGAAAAAAAAGACTAAAGAAAATGGGAGAATCAAAAAAGAAGTCTTATTGTGGATGCTTATTATTAGGCTTGCAATTGAAGGTCAATGAGAGGAAAAATTAGGAGTCAAAAAAGCATAGGATAAAAGGTGAATTGGAACAGTGCATTGTTACAGAGTGCAAGGGTGGAAAGAATTTCCAAGATCAGGGGGTGTGGACAGTGTCAAAGTATAGTAGGGTATATTGTGTCCTAGAAAAATTATTATTCCTAAATTCACAGAAATAATACAATAAAAATAAAACATAGAAAAGGAAGGAAGTAGATTTAACATTTACCAATAATTCAATTTTTAAAGTCTAATTCAGGTAGATGTACTAGGTACAGGGAAGGGGAAAGAGAAATATATCTATATAAATTTACTAAGCACTGAGAACAGTATAGACTTAAAAATTGAACACCTGGTAAAAGTGAAGGCTACTTCTTGCCTTTTGTGTTTTATTTTTATTGCACTATTCCTATGAATTAAGAATTAATAATGCAGTCAGGACAAAATATACCCTATATTATACTATACCATACTATATGTATTTGTATATAGGCATTTTTTCTCACAATTTTTCTTCCAAAAAATTCCAAAATACAGAAAGGCATTTCCAGTGTGAATCATATGGAAGAGCCTAAGAACTCTAACACCTAAGTTGATACATAGTTTTGAGGTTAAGTACAATTATACAATTAAAAAGATAGTAATCGTTTGGTGCCTGTCATGCTGATATATTTCCAGTTTTTAAAGTCATAGTCTTTGCTTTAATATTTCATAAATATTTAGTGGTAGGCATTGATATGGCCTGTCTTTCAATGTTTTTCAGACATCTAGCAATGGAAGACACTCAATTCGTATTACTGGCCTAAGTACTATAGATTTCCGAGCTGGCTTTTCAAGAAAACCAACACTAGACTTCAAAAAAACAGTTAGCAGACCAGTACAAGGTTTGTCTGTTTGTTCCTTAATTTGACATTGAAATGCAAATTGATAGCTTCTTGGTTATTGTACTCATTTTCATATTATTGTGTTGTGGTTTTGAAATAGTTAAGTAGATAAACTAGAAGTCATTGCCAACTCTAAATAATATGAAAAAATATGAATACATACAAAAAATATCTTGTACATTTCCTCTTGAAGTAATTGCTTTCTTGATCTATATTTTTATCATATTTTTGAATGTAAATGATTTTATTCTCATTGAGATGATGTTCAAAATACAAAATCAAAGAATTTTAACATCAGAAATGATCTTGGCATCAACTTCCTTTTTAAATCTTCACTTAGTCAAACTGAAACTACACAATTCTTTTAACCTATCCTCAGATAGTAAGAATTCAAGGTCTTTCTATTTTATCAAATGTCCTTCCTAAAATTTAGTATCTATAGATGATCACAATAATACAGATGTAGTCATATTGGGGTGTAGTCACCTCCTCTTTTGTGGAAGTTATGTGTATCTTAATGTAGCATAAACTACCATTAACTTTGTCAGCTATTGGCACATTTTTAGCTCATACCAAAAAACATTGACTCATATGAAAAACATTGCATGCCATTTCTTTAAGATCTAAGAGGATAGAATTAAATGCTTCTAAGCTTATTTCTTAGTCCTCCACAAAAACTGAAACTATGTTTCTGCTCAGAAATATTGGAGTTCAAAGTTGACAATATTTCTAATGTCATTATGCTGTTTTCATTGTAGCCCTGACAGGTGGAATAAAAATGATGAATCTTCCAAAATTCCATGATAAAATATTTTGTTTTATTTTTTTAAAAAAAATACACAGGGGGCGGCTAGGTGGCATAGTGGAGTCGGGAGTACCTGGGTTCAAATCCGGTCTCAGACACTTAATAATTACCTAGCTGTGTGGCCTTGGGCAAGCCACTTAACCCCGTTTGCCTTGCAAAAAAAAAAATACATCAGTGGCTATAACATTATATTGGATTTCCAAATGATAATTTTCAAAATTATAGTCCTTATCTTTAAGAAATAGTTGTTAGAATAAACTGCATTATATTCAAATTCTCTGTATATAGAAATATTTATATATAAATACAGATACATGGATACATAGCTATATACATGTATAACTTTAATATATACATATATAGACAAATATAAAATAGCAGATTATATGATATATAGCTTTTAATCATAAATATAAAGATATATTTACAAGGATGACTATGTGTATAAATGTCTCTCTCTCCATACATATATACATATGTGTCTCATATGTGTACATGTGTGTATCTCACAGTAAATACAGTGATATATCTAGAGTCAAGAAGACCTAAGTTCATATGTGCCCTCAGACACTTCCTGGCAACATTCATGATCCTTAGGAATTCATTTAGTCTTTGTCTACTTCAACTGAAAAATAAGAGAATAATAGCCCCTATCTCCCAGTAAATTGCTTAGCACAGTGCCAACACATAGTGCCTGAGACTTTAGAAATGTTCTCTCCCTCCTTTCTGTCTGTCTTTAACAGCAAAAAGCAAACATAAATACAGGATAAGTGCTTTTCCAAATAAATATTTCTTCTTGTAGGTATACCTACATATGTACTTTTGAACACCTCTGGGATAGCTGTTCCAGCCAGAGTGGATCGTCTTGAACTTCTGAGTATCACTGGAGATTCTCTTAAAACTATTCCTGTTAAATATTATCCAGATCGAAAACCCTATGGCATATGGAACATTTCTGACTTCATTCCTCCAAATGAAGCTTTTTTCCTTAAAGTAACAGGTTATGATAAGGATGATTACCTTTTCCAAAGAGTTTCAAGTGTATCATTCTCTAGTATTGTTCCAGGTAAGTTATTATTAAAAATTCTGAATATTTGTATGTGATTAAATTATTGCAATAAATTTGGCTTATAAAGCAGTAGTGGACTAGAAATTAGTAACTAGACATTTAAATTGATTTTTCATACCAAGATATTAATTACTTGAGTTAATTATCTCTATTGCCTTATCTATAAAATAAAATTTCCCTTGGCCTCTACTGAATGCTTAAACAGAATCTACTCACAAAGTTGTGAAGTCTAATAGGACATTTATTGAATAATTTGATTGATTTAAATAATCAAACTGATTCCAAAGAATATGCTTCAGCCTAAATTATGAACTATTTTTGTGTGTTTCAGATCTTAGCTATTTTTAATTAATATTTATTGAATTAACATTTGAACATTTTGTTCAATTAGCTGAGCAAGTTCAAGAATGACTATATATTCTTGATTATTGGGAAACCAAAGTTCACACCATTATAAATTATATAGTAAAACTAGTTTAGGTGTTCAATTATCTTTATATGAGCAAGTTTTCCTTCTATGATTGCAGAACTGTCTTTGAATCAACCCAGTCATAACTCTAAATCTTTATGATTAATCTTTGTTTTTAAATAGCAGCATAACTGAAAAATATAAAAGTCGATTCATAACCAGGACCTGACAAACCAGAATTTGATTACAGGACACAGAAATTTAGAGATCACACAATTTAAAATGATAAGTTTAAAATATTGTGTAATATTTACATTTTTTACATTTACTTTTTGATAATGTATGCACTCCTTTAGGAGCATAACAATAAGTCAAATTGAACTTCTTAACACTTAATTGAGAAAAATAATTTGTTAAAATTGATTTAAGACTTATTGAATGATATAGTGGATAGAGTACTAGATTTGGAGTCAGGAGGACTTACTTGAGTTTGAATCCTGACCCTGGGTAAGTGATTTAACTCCTCCTTGATTCAATTTGAGATAGTTGAATTTGATATCCTCTAAGGTACCTTACCACTCTAAAATCTATGATCTTTGAAGCTTATAGAAATAAGAAGGTATTAGATGGAATGCATTGCATTTTATAACTCCCATCTGTGAATGACAATAACAGTTAATTTGTCTTTCTACTTATTCATATTAATTCCCTTTTTATTATTTTGCTTAATGATTGATTAGGAGGGTTATTCTTTGCTATTTTTCCTAGAGGTGCTACTTGCCCTGGATATGTCATCTATCTGTCTTGGGCACCTAGTTGCTAGTTATTGCTCTGGTCAGAATTATCAACTTCTTTGGTTGTGATGTAGGACAATAGTTGAGTTTAGTAAGTATTTGAATTCAGTGGAGGTAGACAACCCTTAATGCTTTTTTTTTTCATGATCTGAGATCTTCATTGTGTTATATTTGCAATCTCTAGGAATACACAAATATAAATGGCCCCATGGAAATGTTTGAAAAACTAATGTTTAGACTCTTTAAGGAAGTATTTTAATAGGACATTTGGAGAATGTCAATAATTGAATTATCATGATTTCCTATAATAATTTCACAATTATATTTTTGTGTAATTAGGATGATCTTTTCACATGTAATAGTATTTTTTTCTTTTTCCAGATGCTCCCAAAGTTACAATGCCCAGGAAAACCCCAGGATACTATCTTCAGCCAGGATATATTACTTGTTCTGTAGAAAGTCTTCTGCCTTTTACTTTGCGGTTTGTTAGAAATGGGGCGACACTAGGAGTGAACCAATACTTGAAGTATGTAACAGTTATCAAATATGAAGCTATATATGTCATTAAGGAAATCTAAATTAAATTATAGCATTATTCTACTGCAGTTTTTCCCCCAGAGCAAGATATGGTGGAGCCATGAATTCTGTTTTAATACCCCCCTGTTTAAATATAATCATAGTTACTCTTTCATTAGGTGTTGTTGCTGGAATGAAATTAGGACACAGGAGTACATATGGTTATTGTATATAAAAACATCACAAGGCATGGACCAGAGCTTCTTTTTGTGAGAACAGATCACTCTCCATTGACATCTGATATCCATTATGTACATTGGATTTCCTTTTCAAAAAAATTACCCAATAGTAATAAAAAGTACTCACCTGTTATGGTCTGAAATTTTCTTGATTGTTCTCTCCCCACAATGTTGTATTTTTTACTCTGGAGCAATAAGGCAAAATGTACTTGTAGACAATGTTCCAAGTTGATGGTTTCAAGTGAAGAATACATTTTTAGATGGGGAAAACACAACCCAAAATAAGGGATTTACTTAGGAAAAATTAGGCAAGCATTTAAAAATCAGTAGGGATAGATTTAGGGAAAAGATAAAGGATTTCACTTCTACCTTCCTACCAAAAACAGAGTATTTTTAGAAGAAAGCTGAAGAACAACACCATATAAAATTTTTACCTTGTTAATTAAATGTAGGATAAAAAAAGCTTTTATAAACCACTGTAAATAGTGACATTTTAGATTATACAGCCCTTTTATATGAGGAACTGTATTTATGTGAAAAGTAATGACGGGGCATTCATTAATCATTCAGTAAAATTTTCCTTTCGTTGATGAATAAACTGTGTTATTTGTCAGTTCTTTTTCACATAGCATGACTTAGTGATTTACTTAATTATCATCACATAAATGACTAATGAATTCAAATACTCATACTATATAACTGATTGATATAGTCGAATGATAAGAATTCTTCAAATTTAAATAATGTCTTTTGACAGAGACACTTTGAGTGCAGACATTAGTTTATTAATTTCAAAACCAGTATACCTAATAAGTGGCTAAGATAGGATTTGAACTCAGATCTTTTGACAATTTCAGATACCACAATTAATCTTTTCACCATATCATGCTCCCTCTAAATTCTTGGTATATAGTTTATTCAAGGTTTTCTGACCATTTGAGAAAGAAAGTTTTATATTTCTTGTTTATTTGACAAGCTGCAGGAGAAAGCAGATAATGAGTCTGGATTAAGGGTACTTATATTTGTTTCTTTCATTTTTAATAGTCACCTCTAAAACAAAACAAAACTAAATAAAAATATCTTACTGAGGGAGGCCCAAGTGTGTTTAATGCCAGCTGAACTTTGATTTGTTCCAGTATGTTGACTTTTCTTTTTTTATTAAACCTATTATCAGTTTTTTAATTGGCATTTTATTTTTCTGAATACATGTTGTGAAAGTTTTTCAACATTCAACCATTTGCATATGTACATTTTTAAGTTACAAAATTTCCTTCCACCCTCCCTCCCCTCAGCGGCAGTCAGGTTAATATTGTACATATACATTTGTGTTAAACAAGTTAACAGATTGGTCATTTTCAGTATGAAGAATTAGGATTAAGGGTAAGAAATCCATAATGAGAGTTTTTTGTAAAAAAATAAATAAATGTAGTGTTCATCAGGTTCTGAAGGTTTTGGTTTTTATTTGGTTTGGTTTGGCTTGGGTTTTTCTTCATGAATGTTGACCTTTCTTATAACATAGGAGGAGTTATCAAAATAAATTTAGGAAAATAGTGACAAGAAGAGGGGGAGGAGTAATTTGATGGATACTTTTCTCAGTTTTATCATCTTATTCTAATAGAGGTTTGAGATATATATATATATATTTATATATATATATATGTATATATATATACCAAAAGTCAGAAGTACAGTTTAAAATAATATTCAGTACTTCTCTACAATCTGTTATCTTTATAGTGTTATTATGATAAAAACTTTACTTTCTAAATGTTGCTCAGAAATTAGAAATATAAAGTTGTTATCATATAGTTAGATTTTTATTGTTTCTTTCCTTTTTTTCCAGAGAATCAGCAAGCATAAGTTTGGATATTGAAAAAGTTACCTTGTCAGATGAAGGTTACTATGAATGTGAAGCTACTAGCACTGCTGGGATTGGTCGGGCAGAAACCTTTTTTGATGTTTCAGGTAAGTGTCGTTTAATTCTTCTTCTTCTATAGAAAAGATTTTTCATGCATTATCTGATTAAGCAATGTGTGCTTATTTATTATATATGCCTCATTGTTACAGAAATGGGATAGCTTTCAAGCATAGAAACAACCTCTTTGAAAGAATAAGACTGCTTAATGGATGGAGCTTGTTCTGCTACTAAGAATGTCATGTGTGTGTGTGTGTGTGTGTGTGTGTGTGTGTGTGTGTGTGTGTGTGTTATATGTGTATGTAACTTTAGAATTGATTGTGCAGCATGGGAGACACTGGCACAGGACTGCTCAGTCTGGCGTGCCCGCATCAGAAAGGGTGTGGTGCTCTATGAACAAAGTAGAATTGAAGTTGCTCATAGGAAGTGTGAGTTGTGCAAGTTTAGAGAACCTACCACAGATGTTCACATGGAACCATTTATGCCCAGCCTGTGGTAGAAGCATTTCAAGTTTGTATTGGTCTGCTCGGCCATGATCAGATGCCCTGTAACTTGTCTCTACCATAGTGGTGTCATTTTGGTCATCTCTGAAAATGAAGGACAAGAACTTAACAACAGATGTTCCTGTGTTATATGAAAATACAATAAAAATAACTAGATGATACTTTCCCAAATGAGTAGGTGCCAGTAGGAGAAGTACTTTTGCTTGGCTACCTCAGTCACTGATATATTAGACATTTCTTCTTGGAGGGCGGGGTGGGGGGGGCTCTAGTGCTTGTGCATGCTCTCCCTCTCCCTGTGCTTTTCCGTCTCCCTCTCCCTTCCCCTCCCCTTTCCCCTCTCTCTCTTCCTCCCCTCCCTTCCTCCCTTTCTCCCTCTCCTCTTCCTCACCTCCCACCCTCTCTCCCTCTGTATGCACACACACACACACACACACACACACACACACAAATATATCCTAAAAGTCTTGGTCCAGTTTTAAACTTCAATTTTTAACAGTGCTGTAAATCCCATAAACCTACAAAAACATATTCTGAAATTTTAATTATTTGATTTATTTACATTTACTTTGTTTTTTGATTTTAAATAATAAACTTATAATTTTATGTATTACATGATGTTTTCTGGATGATACTTTACCAGATGGGTAGACACTAGTGAAGGAAGTTCTCTTGCATGACCTCTTCAGTTACCTAACGAATTTCAATTGAACTTTTTTTCATGTGGGGACATATCTAAAGTATCATGAATGCATCACATGTTTCTTTGTATAACTAGAGATAGGATAAAAAATGAAATTCTCTTACTCATTGAGCAATAGCTGATGAAAGTTTTTACAAAGTTAAAAAATTAGCTAGAGAACATTGAGCTTAAGATGGCAGTTATGTTCAATTTTAATTAAAAAATCAATTTCAAAAATTGAATGTTGCATTTTGTAAGTTTTATGGTACTTATACTTCTGAAACTATTGAGGTTTAAATGTATGTCAAGATTTTAGGGATACCATGTATTTTACAATCTAGGAAACAACTGAAAAGAATGTTTTGTTAACTAGAATAACCAAGCACAGAAGATTATCATTATTTGAAATTTATGTTGTCTTTTACCATAACATATAAAATATTTTACAAAATACATTAAGAAATAAATGGAAATCATCATATCTTAATGAGATAGAACGCAAAAATGTGACAAAAAAGCTTTTATGTTGTGGGGCTACTAATTATCACTCTCCTTCAAGATTCTCAAATTCTTAGTTGGCATCCATGCTGCCACTGGAAATGCAGACTACCATATCAGACATTCAGTCTGACTAGAACGAGACATTTGTCTAAATCTTAGTTGTAATACAATTAATTCTTACCATGTGTAATGGCATACTGTTTTTACTTGCTGGCAAATAATAGTGGCATTTATATTTCAGATCTGTACTCATTGTATCTGCTTTGTACATATGCACATATTTTTAAAACATTGTAGGACAAAATCTTTCAAAATGTACATTATAATCTTACTTGCTATTTTTGTTATTAATAAATCAAGTTTGAAATGTAACACAGAAGCATATAAGTAGAGAACATACTTTACTTGTTCTACAACACAACTACTTGTAGTGTCTTGCTCTTAAAAAATACAGTTTATCTTCTAAAGAATTTCCATTTTAACAAGTTGACGTACATCACGAACTTCACATTTTTTTCAACTGTTGTAGTTATGGAAGGAATTGGAATGATGTCAACATTCTTCCACTTCTGAGAAAACAAACACTTGAGTTCTTGTTTTTTTCCTTCCCAGCAATATTAATTTAAGTGAAGGAGAACAGTAAAGTAGTTAAAGGGAAGAGTGGATTCAGACATATTACATAAAGAAGGCAGTCAATGACTTGTAAACTGACCTTAATGAACCTTGCTTCCACGTGTTTTACAAACTTCCATATGTGTGTTCAATGTGTCTATACACACCAGTTTATATATGTAAAATATGTATATTTATATATAAATGTGTTAGAACTAGATCTAGACTAAAAAAAAATCCTAATTATGCCATTTCCTGTCAAAAGCATAGACACATCAAAATATGTTTGTGGATGTGTATATGTTTATTAATGATTTCAGAGTTTAAAGGAAACTGCAAAGTCATCTAGTCTAACTCATAATTGACAAAAACTGTTCTACAAAATATATGAGGTCACTCAGCCTTTTCTTTTAATCCTTGAGGAAAGAGTATTTCACTGTCTCTCAAAGCAGACCATTGTATTAGAGAAAATTATAATTTTTAGTCAATTTTTTTTACTGTCTAGTCCAGGGGTGGGGAACATTTTCTTTTGAAGGGCCATTCGAATATTTATGCCATCATTCATGGATCATATAAATTATCAACTTAAAAATTAGCCTACTGTATTTATTTGGTCAAACACTTAATTAATTCACTCCTAATAAGTTCCTAGATTTATTGAATTTGGAGTCCTGCCTGTGGTTACTACATTAAAGCCAGATCACTGATTTCATGGGCCTTATATGTGGATGTTCCCCTCACCTGGTCTAGCCTAAATTTGCCTTTTTGCAATATTTACCTGTTGCTGAATTAACGCTATTACTCTAGGTTTATAGGATTAAAAATTACAAAATCAATAAATCATAGATTTTGAACTAAACGGGATTCCTTAGACCATCTAATACAATCCCCTCATTTAATAAATGAGGAAACTGAGGTCCAGAGAGATCAAGTCCAATATCATAGAATATGAAGTGACAGAATTAAAATTTGAAGCCAGACTATATGAATCCAAGTCCAATTTCTTTCCATATCAGTTTTCTACATTTGCCAGAGCAAACCCCTCCAAACTTCTTCATCTCTTTTCTATAGAGATGTCTTCTTTTGTACTTTCCATAATATTATTTATTAACGTGCTTTTTGTAAAACAAATTTTATTAGATTCATCTTTAAAATTCTTGAGTTCCTTACTTGTATCTTTTAATTTCCTACAGAGCCCCCTCCTGCAATTCAAGTGCCTACCAATGTGACTGTTACTCCTGGAGAACTAGCAACCTTGACATGCCTTGCCATAAGTACAGTGTCTTACAACCTTACTTGGCAAAGAAATGGTAGAGATGTCAGACTGGCAGATCCAGCTCGGATCAGGACTCTAACCAACTTCTCCTTGGAGATCAAAAGTGTAAAATTCACTGACGCTGGAGAATATAATTGCGTGGTTTCTAATGAAGGAGGATCAACAGTTGCTTCAGTCTTCCTCACTGTTCAAGGTACTTATTTTCTGAACTAAAGTGTTTTTGCTTTTGACTTCTTTGACTCTCCTAATTAATCAAACCTTTACTTCCCTAATGTTTTCCCTGCCCCCTGCTGAGTATAAGTTTCTCCAGGTACTTAAAAAATTGCAAATATGAATGGAAGAATACTAAGGTCTGTAGTTCATATACAGGCTCTAGGCCTGCATTACAGAATAATTTTTTTTCCTAGCATCAAAATGATACCCCCAAAATTAGCCACTTGAAATGTTTAGATTCTCCAGCCTATGATCACATTGTGGACCTAAGATCATTTCAGATCACATACTTCCTCCATAGGCACAAATCTCAATTGAGTCACACTTTCTTATTTTATTCACTTTGCCATACTTTTCTGTTAATCCTTCCATAAAGAATGCAGTCAACACATTTGGAACTCTTCACTGCATAGAACACATGAATTGCTTAATAAGTACTCATTGACTGATTCTTAATGATTTAAGGGTTATATTGTCTCATTCTAACTTTCTATTATAGGATCATGAATGAATGATAAGTGTTTATTAAGTGCCTAGGATATAGTAATGTAACGACTGAGCAGACAGTCCTTCCCTTCAAAGGGGAGAGATAAACATATAAAGAGAAATGAAGGAAGGAAGTCGTGAAGATAGTGAATGATTCATAAGGGAGAGTTGATTTGTATAGCTTTTCCAAAGGCAATGAGACAGTGTCAGCTTATTCCTTACTATATCAGCGTAATTCATACCTAGATTGGATTATGTGCCCCAGATCATCCTGATGATAAATGGCAAATAAATAAACAAATGAATCAATAAAAGAATAAATAAATGAACAAATTGGGCAACTGAAAGCATCACATTGAATGTAATGAGACAACCAGGCTGTTACATGTTCTTCTAAATACATGCTCTTCATGTATTAATGTATCTCAAGGCTTAACAACTAGATAGTGCAATGGAGAGAGTGCTGAGTCTGGGTTAAGAAAACTAATCTTGAGTTCAAATATAGAATCAGACACTTCCTAGCTATGTGATCTTGGACAAGTTGCTTAACTCTGCTTGTCTCAGTTACCTTATCTGTAAAATGAGCTGCAGAAGGAAATGGCAAATCACTGCAATAACTTTGCCAGTAAAAACCCAAATGAGGTTATGAAAAATTGAACATGATTAAAAACAAACAACAATATATTACTTTTTATGTCTTTTCTAGTAATATGCAATAATAAACATATCCACTATATATTTTCTAGTGTCCTTTGTGTTACTTCTAATTTTCATTGTTGTGAGATCAAGTTATTTTATATTTCATAGCTTTGTATTAATGAAATAATATTGGTTTTAGTAGCTGCTCTCTGAAAAACATCTCCCAAATCAGCACCAACAGATATTTCCAGCCTATCAAATTCATTTAAAGGTAGTTCAAATGTTTCCTAATTACTACAATTTTTTAATTTCTTCCTTCCAAAATATCAATATGATTGACTTGAAAACTGAAGTTGTTTTGGTTGTTGAACCAGTTTGTTATATACCAGATTTTGCTTTGGTTCCTTACTTCTTGGGAACTAATTTAATTTCCTTCCAAATCTTAAGATATTTTACATCTTAGGGGAATTGTATATCTACATGCTATGTAGAACTGCTTTCAGTGACTTATTTGACGAAGATGAAAATTAAAACCCAATGAAGTATAAATTAATAGTCATCCAATCTTAAATCTCCAACTATACCTCTTTAAAATGTGCTGAGGGCAGCTAGGTGGTGCAATGGATAGAGCACCGACTCTGGAGTCAGGAGGACCTGAGTTCAAATCTTGTCCCAAACACCTAACAGTTGCCTAGCTGGATGACCCTGACAAAGTCACTTAATCCCATTGCCTTAAAAAATAAAATAATAAAATGTGCTGACAGCCAGCTTTGTATACAATGGCATTATCAGTATGCTTTAGAGGTATTAAAAGTGTTTTTTATGATCAAGGCCATCAATTGAAGCTGAGAAACAGCCTGAGAGCTTCTTCTTCATTACATTTTTTATTTTTCTTCCAAATGTCTATGGAGCAGCTGGGAACCCAAGCAATAAGCAAATTGTTGTTGGCTTGGTTTTTATAGTTAAACTGTGGTTTTGCTGCTGTCTCAGCAAAATATTTTATTTAAAATCCCTTATGTAAGAGATTGATTACATCAAAATGTTTGGAATGGCTCTGCCCAATATGCTCTTGCAAATAATTCTAAAACCTGCCTGAGATAACATAAGTAATGACACTGACATGGTAAGCTGAATAAATGACCATTGTATATGAAGGATCTTTTCCTTAAAGGGAATGAAATGAAACACTTGTGAGAATTAAAGCCCTTTGTTGAAAGAGCAGGCATTTGATTCTTGTTTTTTCCTTGATGATGGAATAAAATTCTCAGGTCTGTAGGTGTGACTTTTGGTAGTTAATCTAGTGAAATAACTGGAGCAACAATGACTTGGAATTAATTCTTTACATTTCTTGGGTGGCATATTGCCTGTATCATTTGAATAGCAACTGGTGTCATTAGTTGTTTTCTAATGTTCCTTCTAACCACGAAAAGTCTGAAACTCCAGAGTTTTAGTAGCATCATTCAGAAAAATCTGAAAAACCACGGAATCCCACATTTTGTTTCTGACTGTGCCTCTGTATTCTCAAGGGAAACTATTTAATCTCTACATACATCATTTAAAAAATGAGGTTTCCTCCTCTTTTTCTGTCTTACTTCCCTTTCCATTTTTCTTCCTTCCTATATACAATAAAGGCACTTGAGATATGTGTTCAGAATGGTGAGTGCCAGATTTGTAGTCAAGGGACCCAGGTTCAAATATTGACTTTGCTGTTTGCCATCTCTGCAGTCTTGAAGGGCAAGGTATTTAACTTCTCTGGGCCATAATTTCTCATGTCAACAAATCAACCTGAATTTATTAAACTTACTGTATGTCAAACATGCTAAGCACTGGGGATAAAGGCAAAAAAAGTCTCCATTCTAAAGAAACTCAGTTCAATGGGGAAAATAATATGCAAACAACTGTACAAATTTCACACACATAGACACACACACAACACACACACACACATATTTACACAAACACATATATGGAAATATACCAGCACATTTATATATATATGAAGTTTGTACATATAAATAGTATCTGCATAGAAAAAGTTTGTGTATTTATGTGTAATGTATTAAGTTTGTACATAGTTATTTTGTAAGTTGTCTATTAGCCTATGAGTGATATTTCCCATATTCATGTGATAATGTTTTTAATAGAAGCTTCTCCACTTCTACTTAATGGAGAAACAAGGTTTGCCATGCAATGATCCCCATCTCCCAAGCTCAAAATAGAGGCAATGTTCTAGTGAATCTTGGGAATAAACAACTTAATGAGAGGAGAAGGGAAAAGGTATCAGAAAAGTTGCAACATGATAAAAAATAAGTTTCGTATCTGAGTTCATCACTATTTCATCTGAAAGACAATCAGCTGGGCAGTCTCTCTGTAACAATCATATCTTTTAAGTAGAAGTTTTAGAATTTTGCTTCATACCTGGTCACAAAAAATAAAAAGTGGTAAAAAGCTTTAACTAGCAACAACAAAGTTCTAGAACAATTTTTTACAATATTCCTTTTCTAGTTCATTAGGAAACATTGTAAATGAATGGGGTAAAAAATATGGAGATGATCTTTTATTATTTAGTGCTTTTATTGAGTGTATGTTGTAGATGGCCTTTCCAAAGGATTACAAATATTATGGGCTTTAGACTATTTACATAGTAATAATTCCCATTTTTATTGGTAGTATTAGTACTATGTGAATCTTCCCTTTCTGAGAAGTCATAACATGATGGTGTGGTGGATAGAGTGAAATTGGAGACTGGAAAACCAGAGAAAAGGTGGGAAAAGGACAACACATGAATACAAAATTCAGTATAGAGATGAAAAAAATCAATCATCAAGCATTTATTAAAAACTTATGATATACAGGAAAATGTGCTAAATGTTAGGAATGCAAAAACAAAAAAAATGAGGTGTTTATTTCCATCAGTTAAGTACTCAATCTATCAATAAATATTTATTAAGTACTTAGCACTGTGCTTAGGATAGTGGCATAGAAATCAAAAGAATAAAACACTGTCCACCCTTAGGAAGTTTACATTCTGTAGAACTTTTCATGACTACTTTTATTTTTGATAGTACAATCTGGGTTTACTGAATGTCTAGTCACATTAGTAGTTCAATAAAAACATCAATTGGCTAATCCAAAAGTTCTAAGTATTTCACAAAAGTAGAGTCAGACTAAATAAGTGTTGGATGGCTTGAATATGAATGTCTGCTATTTCTGATACTTCATTTATTCAACCAGCAGGCACCAGGGGAAGGAATTCTTTTTCCCCAAAAAATTCCAAAGGGGATCAGATAGTTAAGGTATTTATACAGAAAGAATATTTCTCTCCAAACCTTGAACAAAAGATGCTTCCAGAAAGGAGGATGCTATTATCTCACAGCTTTCATTCCTATGCTTATGTTGAGTTTGATATAGGCTATAAATGAGAAATTTGGGACTGAGAGAGGTTGTTATTTGCCCAGTTTCACACACACACACACACACACACACACACACACACACACACACACACACACACACACACACACACACACACACACACACAGACACAGTAATACTGAGGCAGCATTTAAACTGGTTTTGCAGCCTTCAACTTCATTCTATCCACTCTACCATTTAGATTGCCTCTGATGGCCTGACCAGCTTTAAATCTTTTAATCTATGTTGTCTCAGCAAATTATTGTAATAAATATCTGACTAATTTGTTTGAGTTATTCATGGGATACTTAGACTGAATGAAAGCTACTTTATTGAATGAACTCCTAAAGCTGAAATATATTTGCAGAAGAGATGCCTTTCCTTCTAATCTTCTTGGCAGAATGGAATCATTATCCAAAGTCTTTAAATAAGTGCTATAATAAACTACAAAAAAGATATTTACATTTTGCTAACTGTTTTTTTAAGTCACTAATAGTGTAAATCTTCTCAGAGACATTCTTTTTGGTGGCCTGTCTTGTTGGCAGTGAGTTTAGGGAAAATATTTGATGACAAAATGTTTTCAAAGCCAACAGGAAGATATATTCCAGAATTTATGGCACTGTTTATTAGAAAATAAGAGACTACAGTTAATTTGTGGCCACCCAAATATATCATTTTATGGTTGAACATAATGCTGCAAAGCTCCAGATGTAATTTGGAGGTATAACACTAGATTAATTCTTAACTCATGAAAATATTAATATAATTAATGAAAGTTAGATAACCTGTATGATTTTAGGTCACAGAATTTATCCCTATTATATAAGCTGACCATTGGAAAATTGCTTACAAATAACAGAAATGAAAGAAGAATAATTTCCAGGAAAAACTAAAGGATTAGATAGTTCCTTGTCCTTCATAGAAGCTTTAGGTAGTTCTGTTTGTTGGCAGCAGTCTTGGATTAAGTAAAGTCTGAGATTTCTTCTAGTCCTATGTTACATCTTCATTTAGCCATGTAACTTTTGAAAATGCAATTTCAGCCAAATGGTGGTGTTGGAAACCAGATTGTGTGGGTTTTATAAGTGAAATTTTGATGAGGAAATGAAGGCATCAAATGTAGGGAAGGAAGAAAATAAGTATTTATTAAGCAGTTTACAAATATTATCTTATTTGGTCTTCATCATTACTCTGTGAGGTAAGTGCTGCTATTGTTATCCACATTTTACAGTTGAGGAAACTAAGGCAAAAAAGAATTTTTAGATGACTTGCTCAATATCATAATAAGAGTCTGAACCTAGCTTTGAACTCAGGTCTTCCTGAGTCCAGAACTTCCAGAACTGTATCCGTCAAACAATTTAGTTGTGTGTTTCTAGAAGATTCCTCTTTCTAGGAATTTATTAGTAAAAGGTGATAGCTTGAGGGGGTGGGAGGAATTTGAAAGGTTTATGTTCTTGTTCTAGGATAGGTAAAACCTGAGTACAATAAAGTAAGAAATGGCAGCAAAGACACTAAATCAGGAGAGATTCAAAATGATATAATTGTTGAATGGCTAGTTGGGCAAGCTCCCCAAAAAAGTGTTGATAGTGAGATTGGGAGTACCAGTGGAAGAATTGACATTAACATGGAGGAAGGTCATCTGTATTTGTCAGTGTTCCACCACCATTCTAGTTATCCACACTCACAAAAGTGTCATTCTGTATTTCTCTTTATATTATATCTTTCTCTTTATATTATATCCACTCTATTGTCAAATCCTGTTGATTTTACCTTAGTAGCATCTCTCTTTTATGCCCCTTTTCTCCCCGATATTGTTACCATACCTTCATTATTTCAGACCTGGATTGTTGCAATAGTCTGCCCTTTGTTCTCTCTACCTCAATTCTCCCCCCATTCCATTGACCTATCAAATTTATCTCCATGAAATGCATGTCTAACAATATCACTCATTCATCCCATCCCTCCCTCTTTGAGCCATTAAAACATCATGTTCAAGGCATCAGATTTAAAATTGTATTCTGTATTATCTATTAATGTGAATTATGTTCAGTATTTTTGTAGTGAAGTTCCTTCAAATGAATTTTCCAATAAGAGGAAGGGGGAAAAATTCTTTAGATATCTTGCTTAATATTTTCTCTTTTACAGAAATTCATGTGAATTAAGTTTGCTAATCATGTACAAAGTTCATTAAACAATATGTGTGCTTATTGAATTTATATTTAAATCATTTATTCAATTTTTATGCTATTTTAAATAACATTGAATGGTCAATAGTAGTTTTCATTGGAAAATGCTATTCTTAATATTTTTACATTACAGAGTCTTGCTAAGCTTTTCTATAAGGTTGAATTGAAAGGCAGATGCTGCATACCTGTTTAAATATTGCATCAGCTAAATGAATTGTTATGTTAGTATTAGAGACACTAATGTTCTTCTCATTTAATTATAATGAAAATTCCTAAATCATTAATTGTTGACATTTTAGCAATTGTTGCAATTTGCCAATTGAGCAAGTTTAACTTCATGGAGTTCCAAGCTTGTGTCAGTCCAGGTGAATAAAAGGCTGAGTTAACATTCTGGTTTTTATTGGTCTCTTGGTTATAAGTGCAATATGGAATATTGTGGAAACCTTTATATCATTTATGATTTGTTTTAAAAGATCATAGCCATAGATCTAGGAGGACATCTCATCCAACTATCTGAGAGATTTTAAAGGAAAGAAAGGAAAGGAAACAAGTTAAACATTTTACACATATTATCTCATTAGCTCCTCACAACCATCCTGCATGGTAGGTCCTGTTATTATCTCCATATTACAGCTAAGGAAACTGAGACAGAGGTTAAGTGACTTGCTCCGGATCACTCAGCTTAATTTAACCTCAAGTTTTTCTGAACATATCCCAGCATTCAAACCACAGGCCGTCTTGCTGCCTCATTTAAAATAAAATGTCTCAAAGGTTTTGTTTGGTTCCCTATTCAGTCTAAACCTCATGATTCTATGGATCATGTAGAGAACTCTAGGTGTTGAAACTTCTTCCACTGAGGCAGGTCAGCTACTCTCCTATACTTCTGTACAGAGAGTTGCTTAGAACACTTATGAAGTTATCTGATTTTCCACGATTAGACAGGATGAGCAGGAATAGTACTTAAATGTAGGTCTTTTTGATTCCAAGTATGACTCTTTATTCATTATATCACAATGTTTTCCATGGCTTTAATAAAATTAGTACATTTTTGAGCTTCTAATCATCTTCCCTCATTAAAAAATAGACTTATTCTAGGTTGAGATATAATGGCAGGGCTCTTCTGTGGCATTGACATAGTTAAACAATGAGGTGAGATTTTAATGTCCACTTGCCTGATTCATGTAATAAAGTCCACTTGATAAAATGGACTGAATTGAGTCTTTTTTTTTTTGGTAATACATTCCAAGTTCCACATAATAAAACGTATAAAATAATACTGTGTTTGGCATTTATATGGAACTTTCATTCTAGTAATCTTTGTGTTTGACAGATGTTATAACAATTTAATAGTAGGTGGTAAGAATTATTTCCCTCTTATGTTCAGTGGAGAGTGGGAAACATTATTAAATAGTTCTAAAATAAGACCTGTAGGGAAAGGTTAAAGAATTAGGATTATTTCGTTTGTATAAGGATAGTATGTGGGATGACCTAATAAATGTTTCAAGGAGATGGAAAGTTATTATTATGAGACTGGAAAGCAGCTGTTTTCCATTACCCCAAAGATAGAACATGAGGAAATATGTTTAAGTGTGAGATAGGAAGCAGAACTTCTAATTATTAGAGAAGTTAAACCCAGAAAGATTATTACTAAGTAGAGAGTGCTTAATAAAGTTCTTGTTCTTATTGTCATTCAGCTAAATGCTATCTGAAAATCTCCATTTGTATGTTTTTATAATAGATATGAGCAATTTTTTAAAAAATCATTTATTATTTTCCCATTACATGTAAAAACAATTTTTGATAATCTCTTTTAAAACTTTGAGTTCCAAATTCTCTCTCTACTTCCTCCTATCCCACACCCCCCTTTGAGAAAGCAAGCAAATTGAACATTTAGATAATAAGCATCTTCTGAAAGAAAACATAGACCCTCACGTCCACCAAAATAAACCTCAATAAAAAGAAAGTAAAACAAAAATGCATGTTTCAATCTCTATTCACACCATCAGCTCTTTCTCTGGTGTTAGAAATCTTAAGTCCTCCAAAGTTGTGTGTCACACTATTGCTGGAAAAAGTGAAGTCCTCCTACAATATTGCTTTTACTTTGTATATAATACATTTCACTTTGAATCAATGATATGAGCATTTTCTATAAAAACTAACAGAATTTGGGGCGGCTAGGTGGTGCAGTGAATAGAGCACCAGCCCTGGAGTCAGGAGTACCTGGATTCAAATCCGACCTCAGACACTAAATTACCTAGCTGTGTGGCCTTGGGCAAGCCACTTAACCCCATTGCCTTGAAAAAATCTAAAAAAAAAAATTTATGCTGTTCCTTGATAGAGTAGTGTGATCCATTCTATCAAGACAACTATTTTCAAACCTACATAGAAGATTAACATAACCACTCATCATCACCATGATCTGCTCAGGGACCTTTTAACCTCTTTTAACTTCTTACATCAATCTTTTTTCACTTACCAAAATCTTAAGGTTGCCTGTAATTATAATGAGTATTAATAACCTGAAACAAAGTGAAAGGGATACTATACTATTAATAACAATCTTATTTTTCCAGTGCCAGATTTCTTTTAGAACCAAACATTTTTTTTAGATTCTGCCCTCCATTCTAATGTTCCTGATTTCCATAACCAGGGCTGACCAGAGAGGTCTCTTGAGGAAGATCTCAGAAAATGAAGTATTGAGGGATTCTCTATATCAGTGCCACACAGGAGCACAAACAAATTGCCTTCTCTGTAATCATTTTTGTCCCCTTAATTACAGCTTATCTTTTCCTACTTCTGAAAAGTATACATTGGGTCAATTATAGCTCAAGACATGTGAGGATCTTTCGACTGAATCAGAACTGGTAGATAATGAATTAAACCAAGAGAGACTTAGAAGTGCAAGAGAAGGCAGAAGTATCATGCTTTAGCATAGACAACCCCATCAGAATGACTTTAAAACAACAAATATTAGAACAACAATTTGATTTAAATTGAAGAAAATAGGGATGAAGGAAAGAAAATAGGCAAATTTTCCCTGAGATCTAATTAAGTTCCAAGGTAGTTATTTGTGTGGTTTGACTTCACAGGTAAATATTTAAGTGAAAGATGTTGATGAAAAATTGGATAAATGACCTCTATGATGTGGGGAATTTTTAGCTCTTCCTAAAATATTGATTAAAAAATAGACCATTTACCCCATTCCTTGCTCTCCACAACACACTGAGTCAATAAAATCATTTTCAAAAAACCAGAATTACAGGGAAGAAAACTATGAAGAGTAGTGAACAGAGAAATATATTGAAGAAGAGAGACCCTCTAGCTTTTCATGAAGAAGAGCTTACATTTTTTTAATATTTGAGGGATTATTTTATATCTGAGAGGTGGTATTAGTGAAGTCTCTGTACGTTAGGTAAAGATTCTCTTTCCCTTTTAAATTTAAACTGAACTATAACATTGTATATACATATACTCATATATGTGCGGAGAGAGAGTCATAGCTACAAAAAAAATTTCCCTGTGATGCTATATAAAAAGAACACGTGTCAAAAATTCATGAATAGAAACCCTGCAATATTCAAACATTGCAAGTATGATCCCTTCCAATATTCCCAAATTAAGTTGCTGTTCATTCTTTGTAAGAAGACTGATGACATGATATTGGGAGCTAGGTACAATGTTGTTTGACTATGTTGATCAGAGCAATGTAAGCTCAGAAGACTCTACCACAGATCAGACACAAATAAGGCATTTGAAATTTGGGATTGAAATGTCTCTAAATTTGTGCATTTCACATGTCCTTTGTGCTGCTGTAATTCACACGGAACACAGAGCCTTCTTTGATGATGTCATGTGGGCAGCCCTATTCTATGTCTCCCAAAATCTCACCATCAATCATACAGTTCTTCAGAGGAACGTTGAGAGTGTCCACGTACCATTTCTTCTGATCTACTTGTGAGGATTGTCTTGTGCAAATCCTCTGTAAAACAATACTTTAGGTAAACATGCATTTGAAATTGGGGCTATGTGGCAGCCCATTGAAGATGTGTTCTCTGCAAAAGAGTTTGAATGCTTAGTAGTTTACTTTGAGAGAAGACCTCAGTGTCTGGTATCTTATCTTGCCAGGTGATCTTCAGAATCTTCCTAAGACAATTAAAGTGAGAACATCTGTTTTCTGGTGTAGCACCAATAGACTATATAGGTTTCACAAGTATATAATAGTGTCAACACATTGGTTCTCTAGACCTTCAGTTTAATAGGAAGCCTAATACCTTAACCTGGAAAATGGTCATCTACCTGAGAGCCAGGGTTGTCTAAGTTGACGTATCTTTCTTTCATGTTTCTACCTTAAGTCCAACTGACTATGCTCCACCTCTGATAGTCACTACTGACTAGCACCCCAATTCCACTTAGCCATATGACATCGATTATCTTTATAAAATAATATTTACTTTAAAAATAGAGCAAGAACAAAAGCAATAATATCTTACTTCTAGGGCCAGTTGAATTCCTGGAGAGAGTTAGAAGGGTTTCTACCTAACTCTAATTCCACCAAGTTCACTTGTGTGAATCCTCTCTGAAACACTATAGGTATAATCTCAAATGTCACTCTTTGCTTCTCAGGAAATTGAATTTGCATTAGTTTAGCATGCTGATGTGTATACCATACATAAATTTATGCATTTATCAGTTTCAATATTCAAAACTTGTTGAAAATTTGTCTATTTGGTAAAAGAAGGAGAATGTAGGACTAAATACCAGAAAACCTAAAGAAAATATCAGATCAGTTATAATTCAAAGCATTGCACTCTCAATGTACATTTATTATCTTGACCTACTTTGCTTAATAGCTACAAATATTCTTTTTCTTAAAAAGTTCTCAGATGAAATATTACTGTAGCATGTGCTAATGATATCTTGTGCATAGCCTAAATTGAAGGCCAACTTGCATTTATAATATGTATGGCTTTATGAATTAAAGTGAGATAATCAGTATTATGATTTTTAGCATATTGTCTATGTAGTCCAATTATATTTTTCCACTAAAATTCACCCTAATCTCAATTTATAATAAATGTATCATCTTCTCCCCTTACTTTCTCAATTGTCACAAATCCAAAGTTATATAAAACAAGTTATATAAAAACAAAATATATCACTACCAAAGTATTTTGCTGCTGGTGTACCATCTACTGGTCATTTAATGAATCATTTTCATTCTGCTCTGGAATTTGATCTACTTTTTTCTCTTCCTTTCAGCTGGGACATTAAAAGGCAGCATGAGATGAGAAATTATAGAAAAGTCAGTACTAAGTACTAAATAAGTAAAATCAGGGTGGCTAGGTGGCGCAGTGGATAAAGCACTGGCCCTGGAGTCAGGAGTACCTGGGTTCAAATCTGGTCTCAGACACTTAATAATTACCTAGCTGTGTGGCCTTGGGCAAGCCACTTAACCCCATTTGCCTTGCAAAAAAACCTAAATAAATAAATAGGTAGATAGATAAGTAAAATCTACTTGATGGCTAATTGGTTTCCCATTCTTGTCACCATAGAGGACATGATAAGATATAAGTAAATTTATAAGATTTTGGGAACAAGGGAAATTTAATTTGACTATTATGAGAAGAGAACCCTTGGTTAACCAATTAGTGGATTCCATATTCCTCCAGGAATCATCTCCATCATCTTCTTCCATTTCATCTTTGTACCTCATCTCTGTCTTTATCTTTCCTGCCCTCAATCTCTCCCCTCCCCAAGTGTCTCTCTCTCTCTGTCTTCTATGTCTGTTTCTGTCTCTATCTTTCTCATTCTCCATTTGTTTTTCTCTCTCCTCTCCCTCCCTCTTTCCCTATCCTTCTTCTTTTTCCTTATCTTTTTTCTTTTCCTTTTCTTTTTTTTCTCCTTTTTCTTTTCCTTCTCCCCTCTTCCTCTTCTCTCATCTTTCTCTTTTTGTTTCCTCGACTGGCTATATACATCTCTTTGCTTTTGTCTATATATGTCTATCTCTATGTACTTTATATATCTGTCTTTCTCTCTTCCAGCTTTCTACTGTGTCCACATATTCCCATTGTTTCACCAAAGGATCTCTGGATCACTTGATTTGGAAATTTTAGACAAGAGTTTTTGTTCTAAGGGGCTCTGAGTTTAGAAAATGCTCTAGGAGTTGCCAGTTAAACCCCATGAGAGAAAAATATTCACTTCATAGAGAAATGCTAGTAATACAGTCTGCTTACCCTGACCTGCCTAGACTATATTAGCACACA